>NW_015150674.1:245393-344272 GCF_000732505.1 Cyprinodon variegatus | reverse complement strand
TATATATATATATATATATATATATATATATATATATATATATATATATATATATATATATATATATATTATCAGAGTAAATTGGCCTAGTGAACTAAAAATATGTCATATAAATAATAGAAAAAAAGAACTTTATTGATCTCACATTAGAGAAATTTACCCATTTAACCCACACCCTTGAGGAGAAGCAGGCTGCCATCGTGGGGCGTCCAGGAAGTAATGGGGGGTTAAGGGTCTTGCTCAGAGAGCCAGAGTGGCAGTCTGTGGGAGTGGGGTTCAAGTTCAGAACCTCAGGATTCCAAGCTCTATGCCCTAACCACTAGGCTGCCAAATGTCATATAAAAATGACATTTGGATTATTCTGATATCATCAAGCCACAGCGTCCACCCACTCAAAGCGGAAGTATGTCTTGTTCAGGTGGGATGCTCATGAGCACTTAGGTCAGCTTGACCCATAACTTGATCTTGACAATCGTTTACATATATGTCGATCAGATTGTCAATCGCCACAAACCACTCCTATCAATCAGATTATGTTTTCATTTCGAATCCTGCCAATTCCAATCAGAGTATGCAGCTGGCTAGTGGTAAGTCACCACTGTCTGTCCTGCAAACAGGATGCCTAGGTTTGTATCACAGCTGGGAGGAGTGAGTGTGGGTCCTTAGGCAAGACCCTTCACGCTAATGCCTGCTTTGGGGAGTGGCGGCCTAGTGGTTAGGGCATTGCACTTGGAGTCTGGCTCCCTGAGCAAAGACCCTTAACCCCCACACTGCTTCCCAGGCTCTGCACAATGGCAGCCCACTGCTCCCCAAGGGGATTGGTAAAATGCATATACTTAATTTTGCTGCTCTTGTGACGGTTTAATGACAATACAAAAACTGGGAAAAAAGACTATTCCAAATTTAACATATGTGTTCAGATTAGTAACTTGTTAATGTGGTGTTGTTGTTGTTTTTTTTTTTTTTTTTTTTTAAGTCATACTCTTTGTAAATTGAAGTGCTTCAATTAACAACTGTTTGGACTTACAAAAAACACACTAAAACAAACAAAAAATAATTCACAGTTTAGAAATACCATTTGTGGAGAGCATATTTAACAAGAAGATATATATATATATATATATATATATATATATATATATTTGTACATTTTTTTTTATCTTAAATGGGAAATGTGTATATTTTTTATACATTTATGGCTTAGTTACTGCTGTTGGCTCTTTGTTCATTTTATGAAATGGCACAAACTTATTCAGTCAGTCAAATATCATGACGTCATGATCCCATCTCAAACCCTCAACCCCAAACAAGCCACCTCCAAACTCTCTTCTTCTTCTACATTTTAGTGATTGTGCTACAGTGTCACGTTCAGGTCTGGCATAGTAACTGCAAACATTGGGGGGGTTCCCTGTATACGTTAGGACATTTCTAGAAATAATCCCGTGTTTAACAAAAAAACAAATAAAAAAAAAGGCTACATACCAAGCTAGTTGAAATAAAAAAATAAAATAAAAGTTTAGAAATGTTGATATGTATTGAAGTATCATACAGTTTTATTTAGGAAAAGCAGAACGTTTAGGGGACCATGATGCTCTAGTCTAAGGGCCCTCATCATAGTATCACTGGATGCAAAATCCCAATGTAGAGGACTATTTGGATGAAATATCTGGTAAGTTTATATATTCCAAGTCCTATACGTATGATCTACATCCTAATAACATGTTTGAATAGTTGAGTGGGATTACCATTGAAAAGAATAAATAAATAAATGAATACAGGGACAATAGTGGGAACATTTTGGTGATTAAAACAGAAAGAGACAAGAATATAACTTTCGTTCCATCACTGTGAATTTCGTCAATATTGCACCACGATGCTCTAAGTTAGTATTTTTTCCATTTAATTTTAAACCCCTCCAACAACCAAGCAGCGCAGAGAGACAGCCATAAATGGAGAAAGGAAAGCCATGAAACCATGGAGATGTGACGAATGTTACACCAAATATGTATTTTTATGGATATATCTTGGCAGTGTAAACTGATTTTTAAACCTCTGAATGTTATATTCGGTCCCGATCAGCACCTATGATGAGAAATAAACACAGTTATAAGTGGTAGAATAATTAATCTATTTATTTTAAGATATATTTGTTGCAGAACGTCATCTTGCTTATTGGTCATCTTTTTATTTTTTAAGCAAACATTAAGCGCGAAAAATTGAGAAAATATTCCATTTAGTTTGCGTGATGTTTTCAGAAAAGAAAAAAAAGTCCTATCCGATAAGGAAGGAGATCCGCTCCGCGTTTTGCAGCCTTCCGCGCGGCTCAGTAAAATGGCTGTATGTAGCTGAGCCTCGTGTTGGTTTGGTTAGCTCCCTGCCTCTCTCTACCCGGGCTCGGTAACACAACTCCCACAACAATTTCTGTCGCTTCTCTACGCATTGTATGGAGCCTCCATCACCTCTCTAACCTTATCTACGGAGCCTAAACCGGGGGATATGGCAGCCGGATTCGGTCCGGAATGAAGGGATTGGAATGATTCGACACAAGGGTTGATGCTTTTAAACAATTATTTATATTCAATGCTAGCTTTTGATAGTGACTGACTAGGCGAGAGAGAGGGAGAGAGAGTTTGGGGGGGTGTATATCATGGCCGCTCAGGTCGCCAGCGCCGCCACTCTTAACACTAGTCCGCCTTCTGAACTTAAAAAGCCGGATCGAGACCCGAAGGAAGAAACGCTTCCAGGAGAGAAGCAGTCCGACAAAAAGCAGCCGTGTTTGGACAGCGGATCACCGGGCCGGGGGGATCTGCAGGACGGGGCAGACGGTGGAAATGCAGGGGGAGGAGGGGAGCCAGAGATGAAGAACGGGAATGGGAACCCGCCCAGGGTTAATAATAATACCCCGAATGACTCTGTGGGACCGGACGGAAACAACCACCCCGGCTTCGTGCATCACCACGGTCCAACTTTCCCTCCGCCTTCGTACGGATACAGTCAGCACTACGGTCGGCCCGCTTTTCATCAATATGGCGGACAACAAAGCCCTGGCATGGCAGCTGCTGCGGGTCCGGGTGTGCAGTCGAGCAACATGATGGACCCGTATCAACCCAATTCACACGACCATGGCTTCTCTAATCACCAGTTTAACAATTACAACCCATTCCCGAACAGGACTCCGCACCCGGGCCAGTCTTATGGTATGAACTCTCCTCGCAGCGCTCAGGCGCCGACAGCTGGGGGCCAGCCAGCTAAGCAGCAGCCGCCACCGGGAGGACCCACAGCAATGGCTGGATCTTACAGTAACCAGAGATATAACATCGGAAACCCCCAGCCGACTTCCACACCGACGCTCAACAAGCTTCTGACCTCCCCCAGCTCAACGCGAGGGTATCCAAACTACCCGTCTGGTGGCGACTACAGCGGCCAGGAAGGAGCTAGTAAGGGAGCAGCAGATATGGGCAGTAGCGGTCAGTTCGCAGGGAGCAACCCAGGCTGGCAACAAAGAACCCACCACCCGTCACCTATGAGCCCGGGGAGTGCTGGGCAGCCTCTAGCCAGAAACCAGGTAAAACCAACCATTCTAACTGCTACAAGAGCTTTAGCATGTCTGCTTCCCTCCTCTGAGCTAGTTCACAACGTAGCAGGCCAGCCATTGTCTGATAGTAGTTCGCAAAGACTCTAAAATGGCTGCCTCTCGTGTGTATTTTTTCTCTTTTCAACACACCACTTTATAAATTAGACATTAATTCTTTTTTTAAATGCCTATTTGAAGAGCGGAGCGGGGTTAGTTTGGGGTATAAGTTGTGGGAAACGATGTTAAGGGAGCTGAGAAGGCCCGACTTTGAAAAGAGGTTGAAAACGGCTCGTTTTTCTTCCCGCACTCTTTGCTTCCCCCTTTTTTTAATACGTCAAATGTATAAAGCGTTTATTACAACTACAGTCGCCCTTTGCAACTATTTAGCTTCTACAAATGGTGTGATAGTTTTCCACGGGCTTATGTTTGCGCTGTTTTGTCGTCCGTTTAGCTGTAATTTTTGTGGCAGTTGAAGGGAGGAATGCGTCGCGTGCCGAATGAGCCCTTCACGGTCATTTAAATGTCCGGTGTGGGTCCTGTTTAAAATGTTTATTCGTCCCTGGGGATATCACAAAAAGGCAGTAAATTCTTACATTTTGACCATGTATCGATTAGACACGCTTCCCTGTATTTAGTTATTTCTTTATACGGGCGGCTTTCGCTTTGTGAGTGTCTGAGAGCTGCCCCTTTTTGCAGACCTCAGTTTGCAGTGGGATTTGAATTGTGGAGGTAAAATGCTACTGTCAAAGCCAGGAGATAGTTGGTCTTGGGTTGACATGCGAGCTGAAATCTGATTGGCTCCCCATCCGCAGCTCATGGCCATTTATAATTACATGTGATGCAAGGCAACAGTTGCTGATAAGAACACAGCGTTTTGCTCATCACAGGGTCATCGAGGCATTTCACTTCACTCCCTCTGTTTCTTTTCTACAAACATTGGTTGATATTTTGTTCAAACTTCCTTAATGTTGTTTTTTTAAACCAATTGTTTTTTTCTTTTTAGTGGTTAAAATAAATTTAAGTTACTTGATCTTAAATAGTTCATCAGCCATCCAAAGGGTTATCAATGTAGGAATTTTATATCCATAAAAGATGTTAGCAAGAAAAAATAACCATGGCATTTATACTCCTTTTTATGCATCTTGTTTATTTGTTAAATGCAAAATTTGAGATTCAGATTTCCAAGTTTGGATGGACTCTTAATGTAGAGGGTTATATATCAAATCAGTCATGGCGTTTTAGATACACTGACAAGTTTGGCTGGTTTAAAAAAAGGTGAAAACTATCTGAATAAAATTAATGAAAGGCTTTTAACAGTGCTTTTGGGCTGGGTATGACTGGTTAATAATATTAGGCCCAGTTTTATTTAAGAGTCTGGTACTGATTTTGTTTAAAAAGACCAATGTTAATGCCTATATTCTCTAGTATGAATAACTGATCTGATTATTTGTGGCCTATTTAGCTTTGTTGTTAAATGCCATTCATTTATTCAGCTGCCTGGTAATTTTCTGCAATCCATTGCTCCATGGCAGCCAGACAGAATTCCTATTTGCTCTGGAACGCTTTCTTGCATATTGGAAATAAATAAATTAAGAAATACATTTTTTTACACAATTGAGTAGAATTTTAAATGTAAAGCTTTAAAACTTTAGCCTGATTTGATTTTAGTAACATGCCATGTTTCTAGGGATGCATGTTGTAACTCATCAAAGGGAAATGTCTGCATATACGGCTGAAACAATCAGCAATAATTGTGATTATTCGATTATTAAAATAATCGTCAACTAATTCAGTAATTGATTGTATTTTTAACTGGAGAAAAGAGACTCCCAAACATGCCTTTAGCTGACAGTGACCCAGCAGGAACTATACAAAAATTGTGAGAGTTGCAAGTTAAAAAGAAAATCCTTTTTCCTCTGTCAATATTCTCTATCCAGAAAGGTTTTAGTTTCACCTGGTTTGGCAATGCGATTATTAAGCGATTAATCTAAAAAATCATCGACAGATTAATTGATATCTAAGTAATTGTTAGTTGCAGCCCTTATCTCATCTAAATCTCCCATTTAAATCAAGTGCGTTTAACTTCTATGTCTTTTTTCTTCTTCTTTGTAACAGTCGCAAGGAGGAAACAAAAATGGTCAAAATCATAATCAGCGGGTAAAAACTAAAAGAAAACCGTAAATCAGTTTTAAAAGAGAGAATTGACAAGTGTAATTGTAATCCTGTTTGTGAAGCTATGTGACTGCGGAGTCTGGCATGCAGCATAAGTTTGACTTTGTGTGTGTCTAGAAATTCTCCCCCCGACCTCCCCACCTTAAAGCCAATCAGAAAGCGGTCCACAGTCTCTCACCCACCCAGGGAATTTCCTGTCTGCTTTATGCAGATTAGCCATGTGCCATGCTTATTTATTCCACCTCATTAAGGTGGATTTACAGTCTGTCACACAGGGCACTCTGTATTCTTTCTGCTGAGAGGTAGCGTCATAGAGTGACCACGCTACTTGGCACAATGTACAAATCAAAATGGCATTAAGGGTCAATTTAAGCTATTAGAGAAATCTTTGGCATTTGCTGGGTCACTGTAGTGTGTGAGCTCTTTCATGGTTTTCACTTTCCTTAGCTGTTGTTAAAGCACTTCCCTCATTTCTGGTGTCATTCATCCGAAGCCAAACTGCCTTCTCTTGGGGGGTGGGGGGGCCCTACTTGGACCAGACTCAAAACAGGAGCACAGCTGGGATATGTTTAGTATTGGGCAGACTGCCTTCTATTCGAAAGCAGATATATATAGCTCTGTTGACTTCCGAAACTATGGCAGAGCGAAGTGGAAAAAAAAAAGTCTGTAATGACCGTGGGAAATAAGGTGAAGAAAAGCACAATTTGCCCATTCACAGAAACTGCTTTATTACCTCAGCACTGCAGACATGCGTAACTGAGTTTTTGAAGCAAACTATTTAATAGCATAATTACCCAAATGTCAGATGGGCTTCTAAAAGGTGTGGTGTTCATTTTTATGTGTAATTAATCCAAGTTTTATTTGCTTATTTGGTGATTTTAGCCCCCTGCTTCTATGGATCCAATGGGAAAAATGAGAGGTCAGCCATATGGAGCAGGGAGTCCGTACAGTCAGCAGTCTCAGCAGGTGCCTCCTACCGGTCCTCAGTCTGGGCCAGGGTACCCTGGACAGGGTTATGGTCCACCAGGTCCACAACGGTACCCGGTAGGCATGCAAGGACGAACACCAGGAGGCATGGGTGCAATGCCCTATGGTCCACAGGTACTGGATTTTATTCTGGATTGTACTTTTTCCCCCTTTTTTTGTGAAGCATTGCAGCACATTATTGGTATACAAAAGCAATCAATTCCCTATACTTAAGATAGAATAAAAACTAAATCAGATTTTCAAAACATCTATAAATTTAAAGATATGATCCTATCTCAACAATTTTTGTGTGAAATGAACTGATACCAGAAAACAGGATTCCAAAATACAAAGACGGATTAGAGCACCGCTTTGGTTATCAAACTGTAAAGACTTAAAATACATCCACTGAAGTTTGACAACAGATTTCTCATGAGCCGGTTAAGTCGCCCAAACCTCTCCTCTGTAAATGAAAAAGGCTGTTACAGCTCTGGAGTTTTCCAAAATAAACACAAGAAAGTCAAAATGCAAGTCTGTTTTAATTCAGAATTTTTAAGTTGTGAAAATCCCAAAATATTGAAATATTTATTGGTCAGTTTGCAAGACGTTGCACATACCATCTCTTTGTATTTAATCAAGAGTTACTAACTCAATTATACAAGGATTTTAGAATATTGATTGGTTTGAGACCAGCCAGTGTTTATTATTTTAGATAAGTATTTTGTATTACATATGTCTGTTCAATGAGCTGACTCTTTAGTCTGACTGTAAATGATTCTGCTTGCTTTGTACTTTGGGATAAGCACATGGCATATTCTCTCTCTTTAGATGGGATCTTATGGCCAACAGGGACCAGGAGGTTATGGCTCTCAGGGCCAGGCACCATATTACAACCAGCCAGGTCAGGCTCCTCATCAAAGTCAGCAACAATCCCTTTACTCCCAGCCTCAACCTGGCCAGCCTGGAAGACAGTCGCCATACCCTGGGCAATCTCACCCTCCACCTTCAACTCCACATAACCAAGGTGGACCACCTTATCAACAGCCCCACATGGCCCCACAGTCACAGGGACCTTTGCCAGGCCCATCCCAAAGTGCCCCACAGTCTCAGCCACCTTATTCTCAAGCACCTGCTACGCAGCCTAGCCAGTCTCCATATTCCCAGCAGCAGGGGCCTCCTACTCAGAACACACAGCAGCAGCCAAGTTCCCAGGCTCCCCCTGGATCACAGGGCCAATCCAGTTACCAAGGGTCCTCACAAGGCCCCCAGCAAACCCCTACTCAGCAACAGCAGGTGCAGTCCCACCAACAGCAACAGCCACAGGGACATGGCCAACATCCACAGGGGCAGTCTGCAGCTTACCAACAGAACGCTCAGCAGCAGCAAGCACAGCAGTCACCTTATCAGCGCTTTCCTCCTCCACAACAGCAGGTACCTCCTCACTGCCTTGGATTTTGCTCATCTTTCTCTTTATATGTGCTGGGATTAAGCTAGCTATTTGTGTATGTGTGTGTTAGGAGATATCCCAGGACTCGTTTCAGTCCAATGCCCCTGCATCCTCTCAGCCTAAATCTGGTCCAGAGGACGGTCAAGGCCGTCCATCCAGCCTTCCGGTCAGTAATGTTTAATTATTGGGGCATAAAAAAGGCTTTTTTTTTTTTTTATTTAATTGACCTGATTTGTTTTAGGAGCTCTGTATAAAGCTCCATACATCTTAGTAATATTGCTCATCTGCTTTATCCTGTAGATTAATTATGTGTGCTGATGAGAAATTAAGTCTCCTGTTTAAACTTATCTGAAACACTTCTTTTGCTATAATCTGCATCTACTATTTGGCAGATTGATGTGGTTTGTGTTTGAAAGCATTCCCTCCAAAAAGAAGCGGAGAGACTGAAGTCATCACATATGTCACCAAGGAAGACCCAAATTTAACAAAAAACTTCTGGATTTTGTAAATAAATGTATTGCGCTTGTAATTAGCTTGCTTGCTATATTCGTGCATCCGTAGGTATTTTGCTTAAGCTGCAGAGGTGACATCACTGAGTGTACGAAAGAGTAGTAGTTGTAAATTATGGTTTTATGAATATACTAAAGAGAAAGTGATTACAGAATAGGCAGCCACTAAGCTTCACTCTGAGATTTCAACAATCTTCTGATGCTCCAGGTGTAACAGGAGATGAAAACTGGAAAGATAAAACACAGCAACTTAGGCGTGGTGCAAGTCTTGCTCTCTCTCGCTCTCTGGCAGCCTGATGGTGTTTTGTGTCCATATGTTATAAATTATTTTCGTGCTTTCAGCCTTTTCGTGACCGCCCTGATTTGGAGAAAGTAGGCACTAGTAGAACTATTGTCTTCAACTATTCTCTCAGCATCTATCCTGTTAATTTTAGCAGTTAGCATAAATTTTCTTTGGTCATTTAACAGATTAAAGACGTGCATCTGATTGAAAGGATTTTACATCACAGTACCAGAAACGATTCAAGCTGCAGCTCATTGCTTGTCTCTCACTCTTGTTTACTCATAAATGGCCATAAAAAGACACGGTGACCCTGCTATCGTGACTTTTAAATATTTTGACTAATTGATGGCTGTTTGGTCCTATCTCTTCTTTTATCCTAGTATTCAGAACATGCTATCAGTTTATGGTCTTTTCTAAGAAATACTTTTTTATTTTATTTTTCTTTTCACCTATTTAATCTTTTGTATTTTAGCTATTAGTACTTTTGGAGAACATAAGTATGTGCAGGGAGAGAATATCAGAGTAAAGACTGAAGGCTAGAAGAAGGCAAAGAAGTTGCTTAATGGTTTGTTGGAGATCTGGAATGCAGCTGAAAAGGCATTGATAGATTTATTATTTGTATTTTTTTTGTCTTAAAACAACGCTCTCAGTACCTTACATCACAGAGTACATATGGGCTGTTTTTTATTGTAATCATGTGGTGATGAGGCTGCCGCTGCATGCTGACTCTGCTCACTCACATCTTACAAACCTTAGTAACCATGACAACGCCTGGCAATAATGCACACTCACTTTCTCTCTGAAAAAGATAAATAAGGACAAAGGCCTCCAGGGATATTTGTGTGAGCGTGTGTAGTATCTGAATCTGTGCCACTCGTGTGTTAACGCAGAGGAGGAGCTGTGTCATGTTATCACAGCTGATAAACAAGGAAAACATTGCAGTGCTTACTGTAAATCACTACAGCTAAGACGTGTTTTTTTTTTTTTTTTTTATAGTCTTGAACCGACTGTGTTGTTGTTGTTTTTTAGGACCTGTCTGGGTCGATCGACGACCTGCCCACAGGTACAGAGGGTGCACTGAGTCCTGGCGTTAGCACCTCGGGCGTGTCCAGCAGCCAGGGGGAGCAGAGTAATCCGGCCCAGTCGCCCTTCTCTCCTCACACATCCCCTCACCTACCTGGCATCCGAGGCCCTTCGCCGTCTCCGGCCGGCTCCCCCGCCAGTGCCAGCACACCCCGCACAGGCCCGCTGTCACCGGCCAACTTGCCAGGTCAGCTGACAGCTCTCAGACGGATGTATTAAACAGACTCCTTACATCTGATGAAATTTCCAAATTACGGTCTCGTGGGAGTGATCGACATTTTTGACAACCTGTTTCTTACTGATGTTTCCTAGCTTTTAAAAACACATTTCTGCATTTGATTCCAATCTGCCACTTTTGTTGTCCTGTTATTTTTGATTTTTACGATTTTTATTTATTTATTTTTTTCTAGCTTTAGCACCTGACCATTTGCTGAGGACATATTTTCTCGCCTCTTAAATCCATCGTGTCATTCATACATAACACATTGTAGATTTGGATGAGCCAGTTGTTCAATCTGCTTTAATAGGAATGCTTATTTCCAGTTTTTATATTCATTTTAGCTGGAGGAGGTTATTAAATACGAGATCAGTTGGTAATTATTTATATAAAAAGAAACGGTTTGATATTGCAGTCTCTTGTTAACTAGTGTACCTAGCATTGGTTTTGTAGTACTTTTTGCCGTGAAGCTGGTGTAAAGGCAAACAAATGGAGTTAACAGACACTCTGATTAACCTACACTGTACCTAACATTCTCTATTTTAGTGAGATGTTAATGTGTTGTAAATGTGAAATGGACTTCATATTTATAGTGCCTTATAGTGCCTTCCAAAGCAGATTATATTACGTTTAGTTATTCACTCATGCACACAATGATGGTTGCAAGCTACATTATCGCCACAGCTGCTCTGGGACCCACTGTCATTGGACTGCTTTTCAAATGTCCATCTAGGTTAACCAATTATGCAGATGTGTCATTTTGGGAACAATTGTGGTCACAGATCCCAGAAGATGATTCTGAGTGCCACAAATGACCCATAAGCCATGTTTACGACATCTCTGCTTTTATTAATTGTTTGTATAAATAAAATGGTGAAATCTAGATTTGATCCCATTGCTAACAGTATTAAGGTCTGTTTTATGTGTTTGGCTAATCCCATTGGTCTTCAAACTTTGAGCAGGATCATTTATTTGTTTTGTTTTGTTTTGTGGGGGGGTGGAGCATCATTCCCAAATATATGATCTGCCTTTGGAGATGAAAAGTTTGATCCCGTTCCTAAAGCGGAAGCCTTGACAACCAAAGTGTGCATGCCTGAATTCAGTTTTTCCTATGAGCATTTGTAACTCTTTAATTCCTATTTATCTGGTGCAGAGTTGCGCTCTTTACTTTTCTCAAGGATGCACTTTGGTCAGATCTCTGCTAGTCAGGAACAAGGCCTGGACTAAAGATGATTGGAGACTGGAAGACCAAAGAAAGCCTTGCAAACATATTAAGCAGTAGATAAGATTAAAAAGATTCTCTAGGCAATCTGGCTCAGAGGAAAATAAGGCTGAAGACATTCAGAGGAGATTAAAATGATTGTACGACGCTGCATTTTATTTTTTCCATTTCTTTCAAGGGATTGATTGTAATTTTTTATACACTACTTTATAAACTCAATGCCGTCATATTTAACTAAAAGCATGTGATGGGAAAGTAGCCTGACTGCTATGCCTCTTCTGATACTGTGAAAACAGTGACTTGATTTTTGCAGCTGATTGGATGTATCGCATGCAGGTGGACATTTTCTCCTGTTTAGTTAAAAGCAAAAAGCATCTTGAAGAGCAAAGAGTTCTCAAGCCGTCTAGGGAAGGAACATTATTCCTTTTAGATGACTGGTCAAGATGACAGATGTTGTTCGTTTAAGTTTCCTGCTTGGGCAGTAAGCATTTATGGTGTATTTTTGAGAATCTAACTTTGTATTTGAGACCTAAAATATGATTAGGATATTTTTTTCTTTCATAAACCCTAAAGAGATGTTTAAACAGGGTTTTGCTTTAATTTTTATGAAAGGGCAAAATCGTTATGTGGTTAACATTTCAAACTCTTCAGTATCTTGGTTAGCATTAGCTTCCTTCTTAAAAGAACAGTAGCAAGAATCAACAGACGTTTTTCCTTTTGCTTTGTGAAAGGGCTCATGCAGTGAGGCTAGAGTTAAAGTCAAGCTACCCTACTGATTTCATTCAGAGGTTAGGAGGGCTATATTTAGATTTATATAGGAAGCTTTAACAAAATAAATAGTTAGATGGTAGCTATTCTCCATGATTATTTAGAATCCAAAATAAAGCAGGTATTGGGTCCAGAGCTGACCGTGTCCTGCTGCATTATCTTTTAAAAGCACCAAACTTTAAAGCATTGTGTCTATGTCACTTTACAATGTAATAATGTCCAGAGGCAAAACACAGGTCTTCTCTGCTGGTAATAGTGTAGATTCTTACCTTTACGTTGGGACTTTCAAAAGGCTGCCAGCATCTCCAAATCCAACTTGTTTTGGTTAGGGATGTTCAAAAGGTTTAAATTAAGCTAACTGCTCAAAAACCACTCAGCCTTGTTGAAAATACAACCGCATGGTCTTTTTAAGAGATTCGTATCCTTCTGCATTTACTCTTTTAGTTTTCAGCCGCTCATGGATGCCAAATCCACTTTAAAACCTCTTCGCTTAGCAGCTACTTCCACACAGAGGAGCGTTGCCATCGCATTCATGCATCATTTCCCAGCTGCATGTATTTCTTATTTGAAAAAGATTTAATTTAAAATCATACACACCATCATCCTTTATCCAATCCTTGGTTCCCCACATTATAGTGAAAGGATTAAATCACTTCACAATGTGGAATTAATATTTTAAACAATGCCATTTACTAAAAAAACAAACCCAAAGTATATGAAATATTGTGTTTGAGAACAGTTGTCTGGCTGCACCTGGCCTAATCAGAAACTTACTGGAGCTACCTGTTATTGTTCAGGGACCCAGATGCCTTCCAGGCCATCCAGTGTGCACTCAGATGGGACGCTGCACCCTACAATGAACCCGTCTCCAATGGCTCAGGACAGAGGTTTGTTGCCGTGCGTTACTTAACATGTACATCAAAATTAACTTGTTGCATAAATAATCCCCAACATCTCCTCTTCCCTGCTTATTTTAGGGTTCATGCAGAGAAACCCTCAGATGCCTCCTTATGGCTCCCCCCAGTCAGCCTCTGCACTTTCGCCTCGCCAGTCCTCTGGAGGACAGATGCATCCTGGGATGGCGCCTTATCAGCAGAACAATTCAATTGCTAGCTACGGGCAGCAGGGAGGACAGTACGGTCCCCAAGGTTTGTACTTTAAAAATTCCCTGCCTTAACCAAACCAGCTTTTTGAGGTTCCACGGATAGGGCTGATTCCTAAAGGTCTAAATCTCCTCCATGTTGCCGGTCCTCCTCTCTGACTCTATTTATAGCAGTGAAGAGTCAGCTGATGTGGCACAGCCTCCTGTCAGTGGAGCTGAAACTGTGACGAAGGCTTGCTGCTTTGCTGGCAGATTGTTAAAGAAATTGTTTCTCTCTTTGTTTTCCTACATTAAACAGGTTCTAAATGTCAAGTAAACATCCAGGTGTTTAACTGAAAGGTGTTTTTTTTTTTTTTGATTTAAACTTCTGCAGCTTACAAAAGTATTGATTTTAACTTTTTCATAGTTTCAGATTACATCCTCCAACTGCAATATATTTAGTTTGGGTTTAGACCGACGGAGTAGTGTATAAGTGTGAAGCGGAAGATAAATGATCTGTGTTTTTATTGAAATCTGTCAAATGTAGATTTGATGCAGTGTTTTATTATTTTTTTTAAATTAAACTTAAGTTTGAAGTTTGAGCTTGAAAATTAGTTTACTGTGCGGGAACTGAATATGGCCATTCTTTGAAATCTGTTGTTTGTTACAGAATATTTGTGTAAACGTAGCAGAAGACTAAGTTTTTGAAGGTCTTAACATCACCTGAAAATGGATAGTGAATGCCATGGCCATATAACCTAAACCAGCTGTCTGGGAAGGAAAAGCATCAGACAATTGTTTTATGTTCTCATGCTAACTCTGAAGGTGCTGCATAGATTCACTATGCATAATTATTTGTCAGAGATTCCACAAATCTGGCCCTAATGGAGTGGCAGCAAAAATAAAAAAATAGAAAATAATGTATTTTGGTTTACTACATGTTGGTCTGTGTAAATGGAATTGTGTAGCAGAGCAAAATGCTATAACACTGTTTAAACCCTGCATATAGGAACTCTTTAGAACATGTGGTGGCAGAGTGATGCTGGGGGAAATGTCTTCTTTTAGCAGGGACATAAAAAACCTATTGGAATGTATGGAAAGATGATTTGCACTAAAGCAGGACAGGCCTGAAGGAAAACCTGTCAGAAGATCTAAACTGGGCGTAGAGCTCTATGCCTATAAGCACAGCTAAAGTAAAATGGTTTAAAAGTAAATACTATTCATATTTGGGGTAGTCCAAGAACATTCCAGACCTGATTCGGGTTAAGGATCAGGAATATTGACATAACTGTTTACATCCAATCTGACTGAGCTTGAGCTATTTTACAAAGGAAGGAAAAAAATGTCAGCCTGTTTATCTGCAGATCTTTTCAATGCATACCATAGTTGTAGTTTTAACTGATTAAAGGATTCTGCAAAAATTAAGTTGTCAATGCTAAATATATGCATTCCACATTTAACAGATGTGTTTTTTTTATGTAAAAATTACAGGATTGGTTTAACCCATTGAATAACAAGAAGAATTAAAGTTTATGTTTAAGGAGGATGGATACTTTACAACACACCCTAATGCAGGGGTGGGCAATTCCAGTTCCTGGGGGCCGGTATCCTGCAACTTTTAGATCCATCCGTGGTCCAACACACCTGAATCAAATGGCTGAGTTACCTCCTCAGTATGCAGTCGGTTCCTGCAGAGTCCTCCCAATTATCTGAGTACTTGATTCAGGTGTGTTGAACCAAAGGCACATCTAAAAGATGCAGGATACCGGCCCCCAGGAACTGGAATTGCCCACCCCTGCCCTAATGTGTCTTATTTTTGTATTTATATATTTCTTTATTGTTTGTAGGTTACCCTCGCCAACCTGCCTATGGCAACATGCCCAATGCCAACTACCCTGGACCAGGCATGGGCTCCATAAACCCCATGGCAGGACAGAGCGGAGGCCCTCCATATGCTGGCATGCCTCCAGGAAGAATGCCTCCTAATCAAATGGGTGCTCGTCCGTACGGCCCCAATATGGGTCCCGGGATGGGTCCAAACATGCCTCCTAACATGGGCAACATGCCACCCCAGGTCAGTTCAGCAATGTGCCCACCTCCAGGAATGAACAGGAAGCCCCAGGATCCTGCAGCCATGCAGCACCCCTCCAGCAACACCATGCTCAACAGGTTGGTTTGCAGTCCCACTACCTTGAGCTCTTCTTTATGATTTGATAATATAAGAATAGGATTTAAAATTCTTGTATTGCAGTCCATTGATGTTCAGCTTTGATCGTCTAGATTTACTACAGGGGATAAAGTGCAATACAGATTTCCTACAAAAATCTGTATTGCAGCAAAGCAGCAAATCTTCTTGAATTTGGTGCCGAACTGGGAGCTGCAAATTTGTCAGTCTGGTTTCATTAACCATTTACAGTCTGCAGCCATATTTGCTTACAGTGCACACAATTACAGAGGTTCCTCACCTTTCATTGCTGATGGATATGCTGAAGTACGATTAACAAGTTGAGAAATGAAGTCTGAAAAATTATGGAATTTTCCAATAAAAATAGCTTTGGAACCAGAGCGGAAGGTTTAAACTCTACTAAGACATATTTGGCTTAATTGATGGATGAAACATTTTAACAGTTGGGTAAAAAATGAATTCTAGAGCCCAATAGTTTAATATGCACATTTTAATTTAATATATGTGGAAAATATTTAAATCAGTTCCATTCTTGAGAGTTGGACTCAAAGCCCTGTGATAGTCAGAAGAAAACTTATTTTTAAATGACCCTGACATACCGTGGGTGGTAAACCATACTTACCCCCTTTTTATAAATTATCATTGTTCTTACACTTGAACTCTTCGATGCCTGATCAGCCTTGTTTATTTTTTCATTTGCAGAATGCCCGGGTACCCCAACATGTCACAGAGCATGATGGGCTCTGGGCCACCGTATGGCCCACCGATGAACAGCATGCCTGGAATGATGAACACTCCAGGTGGATCTCCTTATCCCATGGGGCCAAACATGCCCAATAACTCTAGTGGTAATATATGCAGAAATTAGTTTGGCTTAGTCAAGTTTGATAAAGTGGCAATTAACTTAACCCCCCTTTTTATTTTTAAATGTGCAGGAATGGCTCCTAGTCCGGAAATGAACAATAAGATGAATAACAAAGTGGACGGCAGTGGAACGCCAAAGCCGGATTCAAAATCAAAGGTACTAACTTTGTATTTATTGAAGTTAATGAGTAGCTGTAGGGTTTTTGTTCTTTTCAAGTACTTTAATTTCTTGTGGGCTCATCAAACAGAAGTCAAACTCATCCACAACCACATGTGAAAAGATAACACGTCTTTATGAGCTGGGACCAGAGCCAGACAGGAAGCTTTGGGTGGACCGTTACTTGGCCTTTGTGGAGGAGAAAGCCATGGGTATGACCAACCTGCCTGCCGTGGGGCGCAAACCCCTCGACCTCTTCCGGCTGTACGTTTCCGTTAAAGAGATCGGAGGAATGATGCAGGTAAACGCGGCACCCAGAGCCGTAGTGAACCGCGGTTCTATTTGGGGTCTTCTTGTTCTAACTGGGGTTTGTGTTTCTTTCATGTTAGGTGAATAAAAATAAAAAGTGGCGTGATCTAGCCACCGCCTTAAATGTGGGAACATCCAGCAGCGCTGCCAGTTCTTTGAAAAAACAGTACATTCAGTGTCTGTATGCTTTCGAGTGCAAGATTGAGCGTGGTGAAGATCCTCCTCCTGAGATCTTCACTGACAACAAAAAGAACCAAGCTGCTAAAGTCCAGCCACCCTCTCCAGGTTAGAACCTCCCTCTTCTGTTCAGATCAAATGCATGACTAGGAGACACACCTCCCTCCCAAAAAATGAAGTTAATTAAAACCCTGTACCATATCTGCTCCTCTCTTCTTTCAAACTGAAGCGTCCCTCTGTTCCACAGCCGGGTCTGGCTCTCTACAGGGTCCACAGACACCCCAGTCCACCAGCAGCTCCATGGCTGAGGGAGGCGACCTTAAACCCCCCACGCCGGCCTCCACCCCTCATGCCCAAATGCCTCCCATGCCACCTGGTCCAAGGTCAGTATCTATTATCAGTGTATCCTGCCTTGTAACAAATAGATGGATTGGTCAAACTAACTGCTGTTTCTGGGCCGCTGCTTCTTCTTTTGTAGGAGCAGTGTAAATCTACAAGACCCCTTTTCAGACGGAGGCGATTCCAATTTCCCAAGAAAGAACATGACTCCCAACTCCTATCAGCCTGGCATGAACACATCGGACATGCAAGGCCGAATGGGCCCCTACGAACCCAACAAAGACCCCTTTAGCAACATGCGGAAAGGTGGGACCCTTCAGACTTCTTTTTAATCGTGAAGAATGAGTAATTTGCCACTCATCAGGTTTTAATCTTCTGTAATTTTGACTGTTTTTAGTCGGTGAGCAGTTTCTGCCTGCTAACCAGGGCCCTAACAACGCTGTAGGTGACCAACAGCCACCACAACAACAGCCTCCATTCAACAGAGGACCCCCAGGGGCCATGGGCACAATGCCAATGGGACCCAGACAACAGTACCCCTATGGACCAGGCTATGACCGGAGGTAGGAATTGTTAATTTATTTTAGGGAACACTGAAGAACGTAAATCATTTTCTCCTATCTCTTATTTTATTTAAGAAACTGCAGCACCTTTTATTTAGGTGAAAACAAGTTTTTAAATGCAAATTATTGTTTTATTTTTATCTAGAGATGCAAAGATGAGGGTTTTGTTTTATAAAGCTTTAACCTCCAAGATATTTTCTACACCTCCTGCAATTCATAGTCATTGTTTAATTTGAGACTGTAATACTGTGAGTAAACACAGTAGCTGTTTAAAAAAAAGATTTTACAGAATATTTAATGTTCAAGTTCACATTTTCAACTGGCAATATGTAAGCAATTAGCACAGATTGCTTGTTCTCAGTTTGTGTCCTCTCAAAGGGATTTCACTATTAGAAAATCCAGGAATACTGTAGAAAAGATGGTAGAAATGTTCTATTACTGATTTAGCCTTCATGTTACCCACCAAAAATGTTGTTCTCTCACAGTAAACTGCAAACATCACACACATCTCAAAATAGTTTCTTTTCCAGTCGCTCCTTACATCTCTGTGATCAGCTTGCTGGTGTAGTGAATAGCTGTGTTGCTATCTACACTGAAGGTTGTTATTAGCAAGACCTGGTAGGACATGGAGTTCAAAACGGATAATTTCACATAATGAACACAATTTAATTTTTTTGTCTTTTTTTCACAAATGGCAAGTATATCAAACCTTTTATTGTGTTTGAGCAGTTAAGATTAACCAGTTGTAGAATATTTACTAGTTTTTTTATAGAACTATATAAAACATTATAAAACATTTTCTCTAGTATTTCTGCATACACCTTGATTGTTGTGCATTAAACTATTTGTGAAGCCAGATGATGGATTATATGTTTTTGTAAGGTTCTAACTGGAGGAACACCTGTAAATATATTACAGAGAAGCTCCATCATGTCAGTGAGTAACATTAACCTGCATAGGTGTGCGTAATTAATCTCTTGACCGCTCAGGAAAGAAACTGCTTCTGTGTCCCAGAGATGAGCATTTCAGTATAAAATGCTCATCAGCCTCAAATCTAAAAGCAAAATTATTTAGGAAATATATCCCATTTGCAATATGTTGTAAACCTGAGGAGCCCTACTTGATATTTATGATCCATCAAGGCAAGGCAAGGCAAATTTATTTGTACAGCACAATTCAGTACAAAGACAATGCAAAGATCATCAAGGCAGAGAAATACTCTAATCTCTCATTTATTTCTAAGTTGGTTTCTTGTTATGCTGCTGTCGTTCAGTTTATATTTGTACAAAAGGCTTGTTGAATTAAAATTTCAAAATTGAGAAAGAAGAACCCTAAAAAGTTTTTGTTTGAGGATTAGTGTCCTATATTTATTTATTTTTATTTTTTTCTGCTACTGCTGGACATTTAATATGTGCATGGATGATCTGTAGAAAGCTAAAAGCTACCTCGTCTTTTGTCCTGCTTTTCCTAGACCGGAGCAAGGAATGGGCCCAGAGGGCAACATGGGATCTGGACCTCCTCAGCCAAACCCGATGATGCCTGCCAACCCCGACACGGGGATGTATTCTCCAAATCGCTTCCCACCACAGCAGCCACGGTAAATTTAAAGAACACTTCAGGCAGGATGCTTGGCAGACTTTCTGCCCTCAAACAAGCTATTATTGAAAACTAATCTCTTTGTATGCAAGACTTGCATGAAATGCATTGACTTTGAGACCTAGGTGCTGTCAGAAAGTCCTATATGGCAGAAACATTTCTTTAGTTTCTGTAGCTATCAAATTAAATCAAATAAAATTGAAAATAAGTTTTTTTTTTTTATCACCAATTTTATTCTGAAATAAAAGTTGTTCCTGGATACAGATTATCTACAGGCTCAATGCTGAAGGATTTTCTCTGTTTGCCTTTGATTTGAATTCTTTTAAGATGGATGTTTCAAACAGATTCAAGGCATTACTAGAATTAAGCTAATATGTAAATGGTAAACAAAAATGATAATACCGTTTGTGTATTTTGTGTAAAAAAAAAAAAAAAAAAAAATTTAAAATGAATAAAAACAACCTAGTGTGTATGTATGCCACCAAGGAGCTCACTAAAACTGATAAAACATGATGTTCTCAGGCATGATTCCTATGGAAATCAGTATCCTGGACAAGGGACGCCCCCTACTGGTTCCTACCCAAATCAGCAACCTGGAATGTACCCACAACAGGTAAATTGTCTATCAGCATGATATAAACTCTTAACTGTGTTCAATATGCTGTAATCAAATAAATAAATGTTTGGCATCAATGCTCATTTTGAAATTTCTTTGTGGTGTAGGGTTATAAACGTCCTGTGGAAGGAGGCTACCCCCCATCGAAACGCCATGAAGCGGAGTATAGCAGTTCTTTCCCTGGTGGACAGCAAGCACCACAGCAACAGCAGCAGGCTGGTGCTTCTGCCCCATCATCAGGACAGCAGGAACCGTACAATCAGTACAGCGGCAGCGGGCCCTACCCGGGCCCTGACCGCCGTCCACCTGGCCCCAACAATCAATTCCCCTTTCCATTTGGTCGAGAAAGGATGCAGGGAGCAACTGGGCCAAGCTCCCAGCCTAACATGCCTCCTCAGATGATGCAGTCGGGGCCTGAGGGCTCACAGGGGGGCATGTGGCAGGGACCACGAGATATGAACTATCAGAATTACCCCAGACAGGGTGGTCCTGGGGGGCCAGCGCAGGCTCCCGGCTACCATGGCATCAACAGACCTGATGATATGATGCAATCAGACCAGCGGATGAATCCCGACGGCCAGTGGGGGTCCCAAATGGGCCCTCGGCAGCCTCCCTATGGTCCGGCGGGGCCTGGACAGCCTATGCCTCGTTCAGTCCAGTCCAACTACCAACCCCCCCAGGGTGTGCAGAACCACATTCCACAGGTGTCAAGCCCCGCCTCCATACCCCGCCCTATGGAGGCCCGGACCTCACCGAATAAATCCCCTTATATACCTGGACTATCGAAGATGATAAAGGCCGGCCCTCCTGTCCCTGCATCCCACGTGGTGCCCCCTCCAGTGCAGTCGCCTCTAATAAGGAGAGACATGCCTTTCCCCCCTGGCTCCGTCGAAGGAACTCTACCTGTCCTTAAAACACGACGGAGACTCACCATGAAAGATATCGGTATGAAGATGATCACATGGTTAGACCAAGGTTTCAAAGTAATAAAAAATGATTTGATAAAAATTTAATTTTGTGTTCAAACCTTTTAGGAACCCCAGAAGCCTGGAGAGTCATGATGTCATTAAAATCTGGTTTATTGGCTGAAAGCACATGGGCTTTAGATACCATCAATATTCTGCTGTATGATGACAACAGTATAGCAACCTTCGATCTCAACACGGTGAGACTTGCAGTTAATCTCTAAAGGATAGGCGTGCCATCAATTCTTACCCATTTATCCAATGTGATAACTGATAGAAGAAACAAAAGTTTGAGAGATCCGTTTCTATCCTCAGTCTCTATCCTATTGTCTGAAAGCTGTGCTTCCTTAAAGCCTCTGTTCTTCTGCTGCTTGCTTTCTCTTCTCTCTAGTGTTTTTGGTCTTGCTTTCCTTTTAAACCTGCCAACTAAAGAAGTACTCACTGTATTTGAAAATGAATATTGTGTAGGATGTTCCCATAGCGACCTTGAGTGACTGTGTTTTTACATTAGTTTTTGTTTTACTGTAGCATTGAGTTTTATTTTTATGTGCTACTAACATTTTTTTAAGATTTAACCTTTTGAAATTCTGTTTTCACTGCAGTTACCTGGGCTACTGGAGCTGGTGGTGGAGTACTTTAGGCGCTGCCTCATAGAAATATTCGGTATTCTGCGGGAATATGAAGTCGGGGACCCTGGTCAGAGGACTCTGCTCGATCCTGACGCCTTGAAATTAGACCTGGACAACCTGGAAGAAGAGCAACCACGTTTTGAGGATATGGAACAAGAGGAAACGGATGACGAAGATAAGGAGGAACATGAAACGGAGCGGCCGGTGCTCGTGAAACAGGAGGTGGACCAGGAGCCGTGCTCGCAAAGTCGAGATGAAAAAACACAAGAAGACAAGAAGAGCAAGGCTTCTTCATCTGAGCAGACTGGCTCGTCGCAATCTCTACCTGCCCACGAAAGACCCAGGCAGGCCAGCAAGTTTGACAAGTTTCCACTTAAGGTGGTACGAAAGAGAGACCCATTTGTGGCTGCCCAGTTAAGTAATCATGGTAAAGTACAAGAGTTTGACAGTGGACTACTTCACTGGAGCGCCGGAGGAGGAGACTCGACGGAACACATCCAGACCCTCTTTGAGCCGCGTAAAAACTTCTTAGAGCCGCGACAAAGGATACCCGTGCCTTCAGGTCTGCTGAAGCGACGGCCACTGGATGAAGACATACGAGGGAGCTGCTTGCCAACTGAGGAAGAGAGAAATAAGCATATAGAGGAAGACGGGCAGAAACAGAGCAGTTTGAAAGAAAAATCAACAGATTCTGAGAAATCCGGCTCAACAGCTAGCAATGAGGAGGAGCGGCCGTCTCCTTCAGAGATAAAGCAGGCTGAGAAAGGGCCTACAAGGCACCAGGAGAATAATAGACCTGTTCTGGCCTCTCTTAGTATTTTCGCCCAACAAGCACAGCAGACTGGCACCATCTTAGAAGATGAGCCTCACAGTAAAGACGAAGGACCGCTCGTCACGCTGGCTGATTGGCAGGATTCGTTGGCGCGTCGCTGCATTTGTGTGTCTAATATTGTCCGCAGCCTTTCCTTTGTGCCGGGAAATGACCACGAGATGTCCAAACATCCCGGACTGCTGCTCATACTCGGGCGCCTCATCCTGCTCCACCACTGGCACCCCGAGCGCAAACAGGCCCCGCTCACCTACGAGAAGGACGAGGAATCGGACGAGGGAGTGGGCCAGAAGGATGAGTGGTGGTGGGACTGCTTAGAGATCCTTAGAGAGAACACACTGGTCACAATGGCAAACATTTCAGGCCAGCTGGACCTCTCCAACTACCCTGAGAGCATCTGCTTGCCTTTGCTGGACGGTCTTCTCCACTGGGCGGTGTGCCCCTCGGCAGAGGCCCAGGACCCCTTCCCTACCTTAGGCCCTCACAGTGCTTTGTCCCCTCAGAGACTGGTTCTGGAGACTCTAAGCAAACTAAGCATCCAAGATAACAATGTGGACCTCATATTGGCCACTCCCCCCTTCAGCCGGTTGGAGAAACTGTACGGAAACCTGGTGCGGTTAATCGGCGATAGAAAAGTGGCCGTCTGCAGAGAGATGGCCGTCGTCTTACTGGCCAACCTGGCCCAGGGTGACACGCTTGCTGCTCGTGCGATCGCCGTCCAGAAGGGCAGCGTGGGCAACCTGCTCGGCTTCCTGGAGGACTCTCTCGCTGCCACCCAGCTACAACAGAGCCAGAGCTCCCTGCTGCACCTCCAAGGGATGCCCTTCGAGCCCACCAGCCCGGACATGATGCGGCGAGCTGCCCGGGCGCTGCACGCCTTAGCCAAGGTGGAGGAGAACCACTCGGAGTTTACACTACACGAGTCGCGACTCCTCGACCTCTCTGTGTCTCCGCTAATGAACTCGCTGGTTTCTCATGTTATTTGTGATGTACTCTTTTTGATCGGCCAGTCATGACAGCTGTAGGGAGCTATGGCTCCACTTTTTCGAGGGGTTTCTTTATCACCCCCCCCTCTCCCTGGATGAAAAAACAAACAAAAAAAAACCAACCTGGCTTCTGCGTGTAAAACTGTGCAAGAACAGTTCACGTAACTGGCTTTAATTTATAAAAAAATTAAAAAATTAATCAAAAAAATCCTTCAGATTCCATTCAGCGTGCCCATCACAAGCCAATCCTCCTTAAGAGAGGGCATCACGGAGCTGCTGCGGACTGCGAACCAGAGAGGTGCCCACAAAGGGACACTGCTCGTAGTCTGAATGCCAAATGGACGACAAGGAGCCGAGAGCGCCACTGTTAGGAGTCTGTTCTGCACTTGGGGGGGAGGGGAGGGGGTTGGGTGAGAGTACTTTTTAATAAAGATAAATAAATGATTAAATAAATAAATAGCTGAAAAACAAAAACTGTAACCAAAGTTGCTGTCTCGTTTACAGTGAGTTTGGGAGACGCAGTGTGCCCCTAGCTGTCCCCCTCCAGGGGCGCAGCCAGTCTGTAACTGAGGTGAAACAGCCTGACTAGTGACCTACTGGTTTGTAGTTGGATCCTCACCAGTCAGCCCGACAGTCGACCTCGCTGTCAATAAAACACCTTCACCGGGGAGGCCTGTGCAGTGTGCAGTAGATTGTAGGACATTTTCTGTGCCGTACTGCTCTTTGAGTGTAAAGCGTTCTGTTATTCTGTTTCACACAGAAGCTGGTGAGCTAGAATTTTGAGGTCATTTAAAGTTTGGTGTTGGAACAGAAAATGGCCCCCACCCTACCCCCCATCCACAGTATCATGAACCTACAACACCCTTACCTCCTCTTATCCCTTGATTGTATGAATACCCTTATGAAAAGAATCACCTTTTAGGACTGGTTTTCAACTTCAGATACAGCGTTGCTGTGGTGTATATATAATGTTGTACATTATACTTCCTTCCTCTCTGTCTGTCTCTGTCTGTGTCACTATTCTCACGTTTTGCTATGGGTGCGAGACGGAGGCAGGCTCTTCGATTTTGTCATTGACCTCGTCTCCACGATCGGACCCACTCCTCTGGTCTCATCCACAGCTCCGTAGTATGGCAGACACGGCTCAAACTTGTTATATCCTGGTACAAACAAGAATAAACTAGATGAAGTACACATTTGACAAATTTTCTTGAGTCATGAATTCAGCATATTTGTATTTCAGACTATGTAGCTAAGACAAACATGTAAATTTCTCCCTGTCCCCTTTTTTTGGCTCAAGGAATATCATTTATTCAGTATGAAATCTTTATACTATATGTTCCACGTGGTAAGAATAAATGTACATCAAATCTTCCTAAGCCGTTTCATGGTTTTATTCTATGGGAATTTCTTAAAAAAAAAAAAAAAGAAATTAGCTTTTAATTAATTTAATTTCCACTAAGTTTATTAAAACTTTCAGATCCTCTTTACCGTCATAGTCTAGATTGAATTTCTAGCATGTAGTACAAGTTAAACACTTAAAACAGCTGCATTTGATTGCAATTATCCTATGTTTGGCAGATGTGTAGAAAAATGGCATGAAAGAAGTTTAATAAAAAAAAATGCATAATAAAGGCTACATTAGGGATGTTAGATTATAGTTTATATCCATATACCACGGTGTTTTTATATGCAGTCTATTTTGATGAATAAAGTTCAGTTATTCGGTGCACATTAGTCTAACTGGTTTATAATAAAACCTTTTTTCGAAGATTATACGTTTTCGGTCTGATATCTGAAGCAAAAGCAAAATTTGTTGCGCAATTTTCAAAGCAGGATTCGTTGTCTTTAGCGCCTCCTGCTGGAGATTATCTTAACACGTCGGGCTACTTCAGCCGGAAGTTAGCTGTTTTAACGGTTTTGTAATCACAAAATAAATAGTATGTTCATTGCAGCAGATGAGATATGTTGATAAAACACTTAAAAAATATTGAGCCTACTTTTTAAAAACATTTTTTAGCCAATTTCAGCTGTGCATGAACCACTTCCGGGTCATGCTCGACGTTTCATACTGCGGTAGGATGTACTAAAAAGAATCGACATTATATGTATGTAATCTCTAAAAAGCGCAGCTCTGTTTTAATTCATTATTCCGCTTTTTATAACTATCATCTTATTGATTTAGTTGGCGTTAAGGTTTAGGGCTTGAGTGAAAATCTGCGTAAATAACGAATACTAGCATGTCAGCTAGCGTTAGGCTTTTATTTTGAAGCTCTTTTTTGTGACCCGGAAGTGGATGTGTATCGAAATAAACGCGTCCTGCAGTAAGAGGGCAAATATTCACCAGCTAGGTGACTAACAATTAGAGTCCCTACATCAGAGTCGAAATACTTAAATGTATTCAACCACCTTTGTTGTTGGAATGAATGAGCGAAATTCATAAAGAAGCTTATTTAGGCGGAAACCGTTTTGTTCTCCGCGATGAATGGCAGTAAACACGCAAACAGCGAGAGGTTTGTAGCAGTGCGGATGGCTGCGGGAACGGAGTCGTCCTCCTGCCGTTCGTCTCATCAATGACCATGGATGTCAGAGCGGTAGTAGAGTTCGCTGCGGCTACCAGAGGCCTTTCTCTGGTTTTACAGGTCAGTTATTTGTTTATTCAGTCCTAATAACGGCTGACACTTTGATTGTTTAAACTATGGCAGACATATTAGTGTCTTTAATTTGGGTATGATTCACTTAAAAAAAAAAAAAAAAATCTGCGAAGCTTTTACCAAATACAATAGAGCCACGCCAGTTACTGCAAATTGTCACTAGATACTGTCGTTAAATACTGCCACCTGGGGCGGTCCTAGACCAGTGTATGCTGGGGGTGGGGGGCACATCTATATTTCCAGATAAATCCTTAAAGACAGGACAGATTTCATGGCAAAAAAAGCTATGCACATATTTATACATTAATTCATGGTTCTATAAAATATATACATTAAGAAAGTTGAATTGTTATTTATCGTTAATCCTTTTTAGGGCAAGTACATCTTATTTTGGCATTGACCAATTATGTGAGCCCTTGGATGATATATTATCTACTGTAAATAAAGTTGGAAAAAAAAGATAAGTCAAAAAAAAAAGTAAAAAGCGAATTAAAAAGTAAAGTAAAAAAATTAATAAGCCTAGTTAACAATTATATTTAGGTTTATAAACCAAAAAATGTATGTGCCAGTATCAGCATTAGGGGGTCAGCAACCCCTAGGGGTCGACGGAGGTACTCAATTCAATTTTTCCACTAATTGAAATGTCTTTAAATCCACATTAACATGAATTCAACACACTGTAGTAAACAGATAAATGGAGGCAGAAGATGTCTTTCAGTCATCAATGCACACATTTAGCGACACACAGGAGCTCTTTTAAGCTGGACACCATTTCATTCACAACACCTGTCCCTTCAACTAGGAATCAGAATAAGAAATACTTTAATAATCCCAGGGGGAAATTACTTTTGTTACGTTAGTCCATCTGTAACAGAGTAACTATAGGACCAGTTTGATATAACACAATTTCATACAATATATGTATAATTAGGGGTCCCCGCTCCATCTCAGCATCAGTTTGCGGGTCAATGGCCTGTAAAACACTGAAGAACCCTACTCTAAAGTTATGTTGTACCAAAAAAATGTTTTTTTCATTCTGAGTGTTTTTCATGAATTTCTTATTGAAGCACTTTTGTTATTTTTCTTAATATGTTCGGCATTTCTTGTTATTACATTGACATTAATTTTTGCCATCAAAATATCCATATTTTTTAATGTTACAAAGGTAATAAGGTCTTGTCCTGGATTCTAATAACACTATTGGCTGGAAATTTGGATTTTCAAAGCATTTCTCCGGCTGCCCTATAAAGGGTTAACCACATAGGAGATTGCAGAGAGAAACTCTTTCCTACAAATCATAAAAAATAATCCTTAAAATGTCTGTATGTTTCCAGTTTATTCTTAGTATATTGTTGAAAATAATGATCACTGCTGCCACCCTCTGGTTTAGAGAAGAACTCCTTGTTCCAGAGGTGATGAATTACATCCAAATGGGCGAAGCAAATCATGCTGCTCCTCCAGCTCCGCCTTTGGTCTAGCTGTATAATATAATATAATCAATAATAACAAAGTTAAACTGTTTCTCCCCAGGCTGTCCTAAATGCTGCCATCCCTGACCATGACGCGGATGCCTTCAGCCCCCCACGGACAGAGGAGGCCTTGTACCTGGACTCTGCAGTGGACTGGTTATTCGGTGGTCTCTCCCACTGGGACGCAGAGCACTTCCTCTTCATCGCAGAGAGAGGATACCTATATGAGCACAACTTTGCCTTTTTCCCTCTTTTCCCCATCGTGCTGCGGGGCCTCGCTGAGACTCTTCTCTGGCCCCTCAGCAGCTGGCTCAGCATGAGGGGCCGCTTGCTCCTGGCTGTTGCTTTGGGGAACAGCGCCCTCTTCTTGCTGAGCGTGGTTGCCTTCTATGCCCTCAGCAGAGTGGTTCTTCAGGATCGTCGCCTTGCTCTGCTCTCCAGCTTCCTGTACTGCTTTACGCCTGCCAATGTGTTCATGACAGCCGGTTACTCGGAGAGTCTGTTTGCAGCGCTCACCTTTGGTGGTCTGTTCCTCCTGGAGAAAAGCTTCACGCTCAGAGCCTGCTTAGCCCTTAGCATCGCCACAGCAGCACGGTCAAACGGACTGGTTAACATAGGCTTTCTTCTGTATCTGCCCTCACTGCATGCCATTTCCCAGATCCGTGTGTATCGTGCAACAACTAAAGGTCACAGTAAAGTGCTCCACTATATCTTGGTGGTGGTCCGTCTTCTGTTCACCTCCCTCTTTGGAACGGCTGTCATTGCTCTCCCCTTCTGCGCTTTCCAATATTATGGGTACAGGACGTTTTGCACCCCGTCCACCTCCCTGGAGCAGATCCATCCGGCTCTCCTATCCCTGGGTGAGCGGAAGGGCTACAGGGTTCCAGATGAAAACAGCCCGCCGCCCCTCTGGTGCCTCAGACCTCTCCCCCTGCTTTATTCACACATTCAGGACGTTTACTGGGACGTGGGCTTCCTCCGTTACTTTGAGCTGAAGCAGATACCGAATTTTATTCTGGCTATGCCCATGGCTACCCTCGCTATTATGGCCGCCTATGCATATTTTCATGCTAATACAGAGCTGTGTTTAAGGCTTGGACTTTGGGGGACTGGACTGGAGAAACCTACACCAGGATTCTTTAACCCAAAAGTCTTTGTGTATGTTGTGCATTCTACCGTTCTCCTAGTGTTTGGAACCCTATGCATGCATGTGCAGGTAAGGAGAAAAAAAAAACACACTGTTTCTGTAGTCAGAGTTTGAACTATGGGTGTTTATAAACTCAGTTCTTTTTGTTTCAGGTTCTCACCAGATTCATGGCCTCTTCATCTCCTGTGCCCTTCTGGATAAGCGCCCACCTACTCCTCCTCAACGAGCCATTTCTCCATCGAAGGAAAAGCTCTAACCCCAACGTGCAGCTGCAGACTGATCTTAAAAACTCCTGCGGGCACAAACCTCAGAACCCCATCCTTGCTCTGCTTCCACATTTTAAAACTTGCTCTCCCACCACGCAGAGCATCCTGGGCTACTTCCTCTCATACTGGATACTGGGCCTTGCTTTGCATTGCAACTTCTTGCCTTGGACTTGATTTATTAAAATAATCGGAGGATAAAAGCGATATTTCTGCATAGGTTGTTCCTGCAGAATAAATCTTTTTAACTTTTAATATACAATGGTGAAGGTACAGTTTGCCTTGGGGAAAAAAACATGGCTTGAGAAAATATTTTTATGAATGCCTGATTTAAAAAAAAAAAAAAAAAAAAAAAGATATGTTGTCACCAAATATGAGATGCTCTGTAAAAAAAAAAAAAATTTATGCTGCATTATTAGGGATCTAAGACAATTAGGTTTGCTGATAGTATTCCAGTTTGGTTGCATGGTTGTGCAAGGGGGGGGCATTGAAACTTGAAGAGGAAATGAAAGGGTTTGCTGTCTGCTCCACTGCATGTCTAAAATATTCTCAAAAGCTTATGATTTATATTTAAATCGATATCAAGATTTGTAGTAAGTTTTACGTTTTTATTTCAAATGTTTTTTTTTAGGCACTGATGTATTTGAAAATGTGTTTTATTATTAAATATTCATCTAAAGGTGGCTTTAAATTAAAGGTTGTTAAAACAGCCATTAAAAACTGGCTTTCGGTTACTATTGAGGAATTTACCTATGAAATTTATTTTTGGCTTTACTAAGGGCCTTTCTTGAAGGTATTGTGGAGGATTTTCTTGAATTTTTGAAAAGACCCGCCCTCTCCACTTTAAAAAAATGCACATGCACAATCCTGCAGCCGCTCCTGAGAGGGAACGCCTGGTAAACGCATGCAGGAGCGTGCATCAGCCCATTTCTCCTCGTGCACGCTCTGTTTAAAAGTTGCTGTTTGCAACTCTCATACAAACTTACTTTCCAAAAGAAGATTAGCAATTTTAGCACCGTCAGACTCACCACCAGTAACTGAAAATGTAGACGAACACGTAGGGCGGCCCTATGGAAACCAGAATCACCAGAATGATTGACAATTAAGAGGACCGCTTATTTTGATGATCCACCTGGAGAAAGAACATCCTCCATTATACCTTTAAGAGTTCAACCATTACACCATTAAGACTCAGTTCTTGACTACAGTGTAAGAAAAATAATAAATTACCTGCCACATGTATTTCTTTACATTTTTCACAGACAGTTAAATCATCACCATCTTAAAAATTAAATTCAAGTCTGTAAGCAATATACAAACCAGCAAGGCTATCTATTTACAACAGACAATGTGACCTATCATTTTTTTGTAGTGGATTCAATTAAACGATACTTTGACAAAGTGACAGAATAAATGCAAATCAATCAATTTTTAAATGACTAGCCTTTGCAAAAGAAACCTAACTTGTGAAACTATAAATATATATATATAAAAGGTTGATACCCCTTGTTAAATGAAGGAAAAAAGAAAAAAAAAAACACAATGGTCACTTAAAATAACTTGAATCTGAGAGAAATAAATCAAAATTCTATGAAAAATGAAAGTCAGGAGCTGCTTTTTGACCATGCTTCAACAGAGGGAAAAAATACAACAAACCAATGAAACAGGCCTGGAGAAAATGATGGTACACTTAACATTTCGCACGACCTTTTGAGTCAGTCGATGAAATCAAACAGTTCCTGTAGCTGTCAATAAAATGTCTGCTCCTCTCAGCAGGGATTTTTAACCCTCATGAGCAAACTGCTCCAGTTGTCTCCAGTTTGAAGGGTCCCTATCCTAGACACCATGTTTCAGCTCCTTCCAATGATGCTCAACAGGATTTATGTCAGGGTCATAATAAAGCACTTCAGAATAGCCCATTGTTTTCCTCTCTTGGGACATTATCCTGTTAAAAGACCAATGACCTGCGACTGAGACCAAGCTTCTGACACTGAGCAGCCCACTTCTCTCTAGAATCCCTTGATAATCTTTAGATTTCATTTTACCCTGCAGATTATCAAGACACCCTGTGCCAAATGAAGCAAAGCAGCCCCAGAGAATAACAGAGCCTCTTCCGTGTTTCACAGTAGGGACAGTCTTCTTTTCTTGATAAGTTTAATTTTTCCATCAGTGAACATAGAGCTCTCATCTGTCCATGGAACAATCCATGTCACCAAGCCCTATATATATATATATATATATATAGCACCACTGACTGATTAGAAGATTGAAGACACCTGTGTTGCCAATTAGTGGAAACACCTAGATTTAAAATGTCCCTTTGGTCATAAGAATTGTTCGTACCAAAAACGTATTTCTTATAATACAAAATAAAAAAATAGAATGTAGGTGAAGTGAGCCTGGGTTTCTGCACACGTCTGTACAGTCGGTGGCGGTATGCACCTTAAAGTTGGTTGCAATTCACCATAATAGAAAAGAAGAAATTTGTTCCTAAATCCTTTGTATGAGTGATTTAGGAGAAAATATCGCAATCACCATTTTTCTCTGATTTCTAATCTCCCAGCTACCAACAAATTTACCTACGAAAGCTCCGTACTTAGAGTAGGAGTCCTGTGCAATCAGTCAGCTGTTATCCAAATCAAATTTTTCCTTAAATTACTATATTTGTTTTACCTAGAACCAATTTTAGTAAGCTACATCATTATATTAATATGCAACTGTGCAATTATAAATGAAATTTTTATTCACTGATAACAGATTAGTTATTACACTTGCAGCAGGGATGTTGGGGAGCATTTTTCTTTTTTTTGAACTTCATCTGTATTATAATTTTTCTTTTTTTACTTTTGTAACAGTGCAACCACATCATTTACAGTTCTTCACCGCCTGTCTTTTTCTGGTCCTTTAATTCTGCTGCCTTATTGTCCAGCCTTATATAGAATTATATGGGTGGTGATTATGTAAATCACACAGGTGGACTGCATCACATTCATGAGGATCATTTACTGAAGTTACTAACGTTTGTTGAATCTGATGTGGCGTGTTTGTAAGGGCTTAGGGTAGGAGAAAAAATAAGAAATGTATGACAAGAATACGAAAATGTTGTTGCATTAGGCTGAATATATTCATCCTAGGGTACCATAATTTTTGTCTTAGCCTGTTTTATGGGTTTATTTTATTTTCTTTTATCATTCTGTTGAAACATGGTTAAAAATTAATGTCTGACCTTCATTTATCTATTTTTTTTTTATAAAATTATCATTATTACTTTAGTCAGATTCAAGCTATTCCCATGACAATTATGTTTTTTTCTTTCCTTAAACCAGGGCCACCAACAATTTTGTCCACCAGGTGCGTCAGTAGCAAAGCAAAGGCAAAAAGAAACACTTTACAGTGAAGGAGAACTCTTGAAAAAGCAGAGCTGCCCTTCTACAACAAATTAAATAAAAAATGTGAAAAATAGATAGAAAAACATCACTGAAAGATCATCAAATAACAGCATGGTTGTAGAAACACCAAATAGCAAAAATGTTCAACCTAACAGCATGGCAGCTGGGAGGATCTTTGATAGTGTTCCTTTGTGCACCGAGGGATGTAGTAGTCTGTAGCAGTCACTGAAGGATCTCTCCAATTCTGCGGCAGCTTTTGGGCGTGGTCCTTTGTTCCTGGTCCTGATTGGCTGAAGATGACCAGCTCTTAGATCCAGGCTCACCACCAATGAAGATCAAGATCTTTGTCACGCTGCAAATAACCTCCCTGCAGACATCCCTGATGGAAGGACTCAAAACAGTTTTAACAGAGAAATAAATTATATAGTCATTTGGTCTTCTTTACTCCCTACAAAAGAAAGGAAAAGGCTATTAGTGTTTCTAAAACAAAAATAAACATGTTTGACCTGTGAAAGGAAATACACATACTTTAACTGGCGCTCCAGAAGTAGAATTTCTAGGTCTGCTTTCCTGATTTGGCGGTCCAGATACAGCATTTCTTTATCCGTTTTCTCAATGGTCTTAAGGAGATGGTGCCTGTATAACTCATTTACTGGTAACTGGGAAAACAAATCGTAATTTTCAGCACCTTTAAAGATAAGTTTAAAAGTGGTGTTTAGAAGAAAAAAAAAAACCCTACTTTGTTAAGCTTTGCTGTGGAGCTGGAAGGAACCTCATTCTGGTGGCGATCAGCTGTTCTCTGTCAGAGAAAAACAAAGTTTCAAAAAACAAAATATGTAGACAAGTGGAGAGTTAATGGCAGCAAGTAGACAGAATGCTCATATCTACTTCAGGGGGAACCTCTGCCTCCTTTTTGGTGCTGCAACTTGACTGAGCATCCTCCTCCTGTGGCGTAAAAGGGGAAATCATGATTCAGTAACGATCTAACAGCTTCACTAAGCAGCAAAAGCAGAGTACTTACAGCTGTAGCTGTGGCTGGAGGCTCCACGATGTAAAAAACGTCCTCTGTAACTATGAGAAGGAGAAAGGTCGGTTACTAACACGCATGAACAGCTACATGTGCCTGCATATGACGTTAGGTACCTGTGTTCTGATTGGGGCCCGGTTCAGGTGAGTTGTGTCCAGAGAGGCCTTCAGAACCCATTGTGGGCGAGTTCTGGCAGATGGCCAGCCCCTCATCCTCTGTCAGGGGCGGTATCAGTAGCTCGCCGTCGATCTTATAAGCCTCGAACCGTTTTCTGTTGACTGGGTGTGAATCCAGATTATTCTTCTATTTATTTTGATTGAACTCCTAAAATGTATGACTCCAACATATTTATGACCTTAGATTTCTTTTTGATGTGGTCACGTGCTAAACCTGAAGTTATGGGGCATTACAGTGGTATTCACACTCATTTTCAGAATCATACCACAAAATTAGGGCTGGGCAATTTATTGCATGTGATCACATTTGCAATATAATCGCAATTTAACAAAGGCACACATATTTAATCACACTATAAATAACAAGAGTAAGACACTAAATTTCTCCCTCCAGCCCTTTAGGTGGTGATTAAATACCTGAAGTGGGTTTGTCACCGCACAGAACGATAGAAAAAGTTGCAGCTAACACGCAGATCCATGTATGGAAGTAGAAGTACCAGTAAATACTTTTTACCACAATGTTAAAAGTAAAGTCCTGTAAATATGGACTCTGGATAAGCAAAATTTCAAAAAGTGAAAGCCTGGGGTTGAAACAGCTTCAAGTTTGGGGTCAGTGCAAAGGAAAATCGAAATAAAATTGCGATCGCAATTTTGATTACAAATTATCAAAATTTAGATTTTCGGTAAAATGGTTCAGCCTTCCACAAAATGTCAGTGGATTTTATATAAAACACTGACACAAAGAAGTGCATGATTATGAGGAGGAAGGAAAATGATATATGGTTTGGATTATCCTTTACAAATAATAAAGCGGCTTAAATTCAGATAATGAAATATTTCCAGATTTGTTTTTTCCCACTAAATGATGAAGATGGAAGAAGTCTAAGACCATGTCCAACCATGACTTGATACACACTGAGTCAGACAGACAAAAAAAAAATAAAATTGATGGGTGCTGAGAAAAATAAATGCACACCACACATTTCAGATTTCCAGTTTGTACTAAAATATACTTTACAGGGGGCAGTTCTAGACAGGGGCCCACAGGAGCCAGTGCCCCTGTGTCCTGACCCAAGTTACGGCCCCTGTACTAAATACAGGTTACAAGAAATACAAGATTAATTTTCATCTTCCTGATCAAGTCTGACTCCTGCAGTTCCAGGGCCATAAAGGTGCGTTCACACCAAACACGTTCTGGTCGTCAAAAACATTTAAAACGTCGAACTTTAGACACTGAGTCAAATGCTGGTCAAGATGCTTTCACCGTTCGAAGCCCTGGATTTTCTGCATGCTTGTTCTTTATCAGCTCTGTTCTCTCGGTGCAGTCTAGAGAACAGCTCGGCTTTATTTGCTTTGAGGCATTGAAACAAAATATCTTAATACATTTTTAAACGAGAAAGTGCACCTCAACACTTCATCTGTGCAGTCAGTTCATCAGCATTAGGATCAAATTTGTTCTTTATGTGCTGGGACTCCCCAGTGAAAGCTTCCCGTTGCTATTCATAGGCTGAAATATAAAGTAGTTTTTTTCAAGTTTTTGGTAAAAACTACAAGAGCTAGATTATTAAATCAAATATTTTTTGCCAGCAGGTTTTAACATTTTCAGGTGTATTTAGACACTGTTTTGCCACAGTGCCGTAAGGAAATAAGTAATAATAATGATCAGAGCTTGCTCTCTTTTTTTGCATTACAATCCATTCTTCTGGCTTTTTAAAACCTGTGGAGTTTAACCCCTTTATATTTATTTTTCACCCACAGACAGCTTTGCAGAAGCGATCGCAGTTTGCATGTTGGGTCTGTATAACAGAAAAACTCCTGGAATAGCTTTTGTGATTGGTTGACGCTCTGCGTCAAGCTGCAAAAGGACACATTCCTGAACTCCAGCGTTGAATGCTGGGATGCCAGTATGCTCAGACGCTCAAACCCACTTCAGGGTCTGTCGACGCTGCTTGATGCTGTCCATCATAGATTTTGCATATAATTCAGATCCTTGGAAGTCCCCAACACGTTTGGTGTTAATGTACCGTTAGTAACTCTTTGGCTCACTTACTATATAAAATAGTAAACTATTTTCCCATTAAAATATTTTCATTTTGTGTCCCCATAAATATCAATCCATCCATCCATCTTTGCTTAATCCCAACTGAGGTCGCGAGGGGTGCTGGTGTCTATCTCCAGCTGTATACGGGCGAGAGGCAGGGTACACCCTGGACAGGTCACCAGTTCATCGCAGGGCAACACAGAGGCAAACACACCTAATCACACCTAAGAATTTAGAGAAGCCAATTAACCCAAATTAATCTAACAGTCATGTTTTTGGACTGTGGGAGGAAGCTGGAGTACCTGGAGAGAACCCACACATGCTCAGGGAGAACGTGCAAACTCCATGCAGAAAAGACCCCGGCCGGGAATCGAACCCACAACCTTCCTGCTGCAAAACAGCAGTGCCCCACCCCTTCCCAGTGTAAAAAATACCCTTTTCCTCTTGATAAATTGGTTCTAGAACTCCAGTGAACATATTGTTTTATGATTGGGAGTGGAGGAAAGGTTCAACAGAAATTAATACTTCTGCCTGTTTGGAATCTAAATTAATCAATACAATCTTGAATTAAATACTTCATTAATAATAACTATATGCATATGTCTTACCTTTCTTAATCATATTTTTATACTTCGTTTTCAGTTGCATCCAAGTCCGTTTTTCTCCAGATGAATTACACCTAAATGAAAACTGCAGTTTTATTTTCCTCCCTTTTATCTGCTGTCAAATAAAGATCAAAGGACAATGCTGCGTTCAAACTCACGCATTGACTCGGGCAGCGATGTGCTTCCATGCAGCCTGTCTGGCTTTAGCGTCTACTGCTTTGTTGCTCTTCTTCCGAAATATATGAGCATGCTCCTCATAAAGTTGAAGGAGGAGCCGCAGCTCCAGAGGAGTGAAGTAGCTGGATCTCTTTTTGGAGAGGTTGCCGTGAGCATCAGCAGGTTGAGCCGCTGCAGCGCTGCTACCAGCGATCACCTCCGGATCAACCAACTCCGAGTCCATGGAGCTCATTGCGATCAGCTGTCCTGGATACCCGGAGTTTTCCCTCTTTGGGAACTTAACTCGGAATTTACAGATTGACCCAGAGTTTGTTTACCACAACCTCCCTTCAGGAATACTCCTCTTGTCCTTAAGAATTAACGTAAAACCCACGTGCGTCATCTTTACGTTCTCACCGTCATAGATATAAACAACTAGACGCTGCAGGAAAGAAAGGGGGATTATAGGGAGAAAATTAGCATTCTAAACATCTGAATGGGATTAAGAAAGGAATATTATTGAACAAAATTATTTAAAGAATAACGTTAACTTTAACCTTCAATCGTAGCTTATATGGTTTAATTCATATATAAGATTATTTAGATACTAGACAATCTACTTTTTAGGTATTAATAATAAAAGCAAAAATTATAAAAATCAGACTAAAACTAAATTATTAAGTTTTACTAGCCAACCCTTTTAGGAATACTCTTGTTTAGAACAATGAGGTAGTAAAATGATTTATCAGGTGTGATAATTGCAAAAGTATCCACACCTCTTGAACTTTTTGATTAGCCTACATTTATAAATTGAATTCATCCAATAAATCAGAGGGGTCAGAATAAAGAAGATCATCAACCAGTAATGGTCCCGAGACACTTTAAAAAAAATTATAATCTGTTACTTTAAACAGAACTTAAAAAGTAGGTTTTTGTGCATCCATGTTATACACTGAATTAAAAAAAATAATAATAATAATTTTATTTTTCCATTTTAAGTAGAAAACAATCGTTCAGTTCGGTATAGAGACAATTTCCTGATTCACCTATTTTATAAAACACTTGAACTGACTGTTTTTTCTTTTTTTTTTTCTTTCCTTTTTCTGTCTTAATGAGAGCAGTGGCCTTTATGCTGCCCTGCAAGGCTTTTAAACCTGGGTTTGAATGGAGACAAAGCCATTCTCAAGCACATATCAAGGTTTTCATTTTGAGCCTGGATCGATATTTATTTTTTATTTTATTCATAGTGGGGCATCCTGCTTCACAGCAGTAGGTTAAGCAGAACATAATCAAAAGGTGCAGGGTCATCTTTGAGCACACACTTTTCTTTCACTAGTTCACCTTAGTTCTTCCAGCAGTCCACACTTTCTCTGCTTTCTTTTTCTCATCGTCTTCTCCTTCTTTCCCACTGCCTGGCTTGCCAGAGGTTTGCCTGCTGTATCTAAGGCTACGTTCACACCGCAGCCTGAAGTGACCCAAATCTGAATTTTTTTTAGCCCATATGTGACCTGGATCTGATTTTTTCATGGCAGTCTGAACAACACAGATCTGATTTTTTTTTCCAATGCCACCCATGCCACTTGGCTGTGTGGTTCTTAATCCGATACGAATCTGATCTTTTCAAATGCAACCTGTGTCTCAATGGCCAGGTCCCATTCATCTGACCTGAATGTCATTAATACTGCACAAAGGTCACTATTCTGCATCTTGCTATGAAGAAGCGGCAGGAAAAAAAACAGCTATGGCAGACATTGATCCGGAGAGCAGTATTTAATTTTAACCAGCTTATTGGCCAATTTGTATCACATGCAGCCTGGTGCCGGACGCTCTGGAGGGCTTTACCATATCAACAGGAGAAGCGGCGCAAGTGAAGTTAGACAATGTTGTTGGACAACATGCGGTAATTTCTAAATGTTTTAAATCAGGTTGGGTCCAGATTAGCCAGCAGGTGGGTCCGGATCCAGACCCTGGTCTTCTAATCCAGGACCTCTGCAATAGACTAATATAGTAGAGTGCATATAGTGATTTAAATAGAAGTTAAATAATGAAAGTATGGTTTAAAAAAAATGTTTTTCAAACAAACAGAAAAACAGAAAAGTAAAACCAACTATTAGTGTCAGTTTGGCACACCAGACTCCATTCATCTCATCAAGTCATCATGTTCAGATTGCACTCAGTTGATGAGATGAATGGAGTCTGGTGTGCAACTGCTTGGTTGGATAGGAAACCTGCAGCCACACGGCCCTTTCTGGAACCGGTTTGAGACCCCTGAATGATGGAACTAATGAGAACACCAAAATGCAGAAGAGACTGTTTGTGGCATTAAAACACTTAAAACTGTCATATAAACACAAACTTTACTCAGCTATATCTTTTCTGCATTGTGTGATGTGGATTGAAGAAAACAATTGCTGTGCCCATTTATTGAGATTCTATTCATGATATTACTATCCTAATAAGCAAAAAACACTTTTAATAACATGTTATGTTTGTTTACATTTTGCCAAGTTACAACCACAAACTTATATGGATTTTATTGGGATAATATGTCAATATAAACTTAAACATACCGTAATAAAATAGTGAAAAGATTTTTTTTTAACATTTCTTATACATAAAATTAAAGAGTGCTTTTCTATTTTCAGCCCACCACTTTACTTTCATATTCCTTAATGAAATGCAATCTCCTTATTACCACAAAGGGTCTACCTGGGTATAAGTTAATCTCTGCAAATACAGTGGTTCAGTCCAGCCTCTGGAAGCCTATTTTATAGTTAATAAATGAATGTGATGAATATGTATGCATTCAAAATCTTTCCAAAATGTTTATTATTAAAAATAAAACGACATTAAAAGTAAAATAATTATCCATCAGCTTAAAAAAACGGATGTAACATCGTTTGGGCTTTTCCACATAATGCCACTTACAATATGGCGGCGACGTCGACGTATGATACAGACCCCTTGCTACATCTATTTCTGTATGTCTATGCTCAGCATGACGTAGGTCGCCTACTGGTAGTAACAGAAAAAGGAGAAGTTAACCTGGTCCGTCGTCTCTATTTGTCTTAATAATTTATAAAATCCGAGTTTCTTTTAGAAATATGTTTTTATTTTTAATATACTCTCGGTTATGATTTAAATAAAAAACAGACATGTTGGTTTATTCGCCGTCCGGCCGCGAAAATGTTCTGCTTTTGAAACTGACCCAAGGATAAGAATGCCTTTGTTGCTATGCTAACTAGCTTAGCTTAGCCTAGCTTCAGGATGGACAGCTGAGAGCTAACAGGAGGAGAAGGAGCTACATGTCCTGTGAATGAATCTTCGAAGCACCGTCTCCTGGGCGTCGAGGGAGTTTTGTTGGCGCCTTTTGCTACCTCCTAAACCGAAAAGACAATGAAGAACTGCGAGTACCAGCAGATAGACCCCCGGGCTCTGTCAGTTTCCCCGCAGTCGGCTCAGAACCACGCCGATAAGAAGCTGCAGCGTCCGCGGAGAAAATGGCAGGTGTTCCCGGGAAAGAACAGGTTTTTCTGCGACGGTCGCCTCATCCTGGCCAGACAGAACGGCATCCTTCCTCTAACGCTGGGCCTTATTATTGTCACCAGTGGCCTTTTCTTTGCTTTCGAGTGAGTCACATTCAGACCGACCTGCGGGCCTTACATATATGTCTATATTGATGTAATTACCTTATAAATATGTTTTTTGTGTTTTTCTATTCTTTTCAACAGTTGCCCCTTCCTGGTGACGCATCTGACCGTCTTTATACCTGTGATAGGAGGGGTGCTATTCATGTTTGTGGTCGCCTCCCTGCTGAGAACCAGCTTCACAGATCCAGGCATTTTACCCAGGGCCACTGCAGATGAAGCTGCAGACATAGAAAGGCAGATAGGTAAGAGCACAGCTTGAACACAGCAGGGCAGATGGAGTACAAGAGCTTTGCCATATGGAGGACATGTTTGTTGTGGAAACGCAGACCCAAACCTAAGCAGCTTACTGTGCTATGTCATGTTGAGGAGGGATCTGATCATTCTTTAGATTCTTGGATTAAGTATTTTATTCAAACACAGTCCTCTTTGTGCATCTTTGTTCTTAGATACCTCAGGATCCTCAACATATCGCCCCCCTCCTCGAACCAAGGAGATCCTCATCAACCAGCAGGTGGTGAAGCTAAAGTACTGCTTCACCTGTAAGATGTTCCGGCCTCCCCGGACCTCCCACTGCAGTCTCTGTGACAACTGTGTTGGTGAGGATATTTCTGAAGTATTCACACTTATTTTTTTATTTTATTTTTCTTTGAATAACTCACTCGCATGTGCCTTAAAGTTTAGTATTGTCCTAATATTTTGTGTGAATTGAATCACAGTTATATCACTCATCATATCTCTCTTGTTCACATCACCTCTTAATTGTTTCTAATTTCCCAAAAAGGGAAGTGGTGTTTAAGTCACTTCCCAAACAGTGGAGGGGAATTTCGGTTATAAATTTCAGAGACATATTTTTTTGCTGACCAAGTAACAGGAAGTTAATTTCTCGAAGTTGTGATTTTAACAAAATTGTAAAATAAAAAAAACCTTTTCTCCATAAACAGGACCACAATGAAAGGCTCTTTCTATAACTGAGAGATTGGCGTGTGCACCGATTACAGGTTTCTGGATGATCGCAGATTCCCGATCTTTAAAAGCCTGACATGCTGATTCGGATTTTGACAGATACAGATAAGAGCATGCAATATTTCAATCTAATCTTACTGGAAAAAAACAATCACTGCACGCAGTATAATAAAAACTTATAGAATAACTGTTCTCAAACATAAGTTCAAGTTTAAGGCATTGACAGTGCATGGTTTTTAAGACCTTTCCATAGGTTAATTAGACTGGTGGAAAAGATTGGTTTATATCTAAGTATTGACCGATAAATCGTTGCAACCCTAGAGAGAATATCAATTCTACTCCTATATGATCAGATTATGGGAGCATCCATCCATCCGTTTTCTTTCACTTTATATGGGGCTGGGTCATGGAGGCAGCAGTCTAAGCAGAGATGCCCAGACTTTCCAATCTACACACACTTCCTCCAGCTGCTCTAGGGGGACCCTGAGGCAAAACCAGGCCAGCTTAGAGACATAGTCCCTCCAACATGTCCTAGGCCTTCCACGTTCGGTAAATGACGTCGGTCTTTACCCAGATCTCATGACTGAGGGTCGGAACATAGATCAATCGGTAAATCAAGAGCTTTGCCCCCCGACTCGGCTCCCTCTTCACCACGACAGTCCTATACAACGACTGGTTCACTACCGACGCCGACCCCCATCCATCTTATCGATCTCACACTTCATCCGTCCCTCACTCATGAACAAGACCCGAGATACTTGAACTCCTCCATTTGAGACAAAGACTCTCCACCGACCTGAAGAGGGTAGTCCACCTTTCTCTGGTGGAGAACCATGGCCTCGGGTTTGGATGTGCTGATCCTCATCACAGCCGGCCCACTCTCGGCTGCAAACCGCCCCTGTGCACGCCAAATGTGCCTGTTTGATGAGGCCACAGGACAATGTCATCTGCAAACAGCTCTATTATGTGACCAATGTCATCTATATTTCCATTTCTTTATTTATGTCGCACTTCATATCAGATGCTAAACGCATTCGGTCGGCTAGATCAATGCATTTCTTAAATACTTTGAAGGAAAAAGTTTTGTTTTACTCCTTTGTGCCAGATTTCCTTCTACTTATGATAACTGTCCACTAATTCTTTCCATTGGGACCAAAGGGGAGGCTGCACAATAATGTATGTGAGGTATGATGAATCCTTGGGAAGCCACCTTCCTGAAAAATGTTCATCCTCACTGTTGCATGTTGCTCCTTAAGTGAAATGATGGTTCAGTTGGCTTGTTTCTGAAGAAAACTGTTTCCTTTTTAGGAGCTCATTCCAGATTTTGTGTGACTTCTTTAACACCTTACTGAATGCAAGCAATTAGTAATACAAATATATGTATTTATAAAAATAACACTTATTGATTTAAGAAAAAGGTATTTCTGACATATTCTTCTCCATCAGAGCGATTTGATCACCACTGCCCGTGGGTGGGGAACTGTGTCGGCAAACGCAACTACCGCTACTTCTACAGCTTCATCATCTCTCTGTCTTTCCTGACGTCTTTTATATTTGGCTGCGTCATCACACACATCACTCTTCGTAAGTAGTTTCACCTTTTTAAAAAGGAAGGAAGTGTATCATTTATCAAGCCGTTTTATTAAAACATGTTTCTTGATAAGTTCTGGTTTTTCTTCACAGGTTCTCAGGCAGGGAAAAATATTGTGCAAGCCATTCAGGAGAGTCCAGCAAGATATCCTTTTTATTTAGACAAATCCATGCGGCTCCTCAAGCTGCTCTCTTGCCTTCTAAGAACAGCGTCCATCCAGCTGAGAGTGCTGTTAGATGACCATTGGGAATACTTGGGTGCTTAGAAATACTAAATTTATGAAAATTAAGGTAAAGTAAAGTAAATCTAAGAAATTCTTAGAAATACCTCCCCCAAATTATCAATGAAAGCAATAAGTACAAACGGGTCACCATGACTTTGACTATGCTTAGACTTTGAAAAAACATTTATTGTCATTTGTACACACAGAGTGTATACAAAATGTAATTTGTTCAGTACAGCAGCTCTGAAGACAATGCCATTTCTAAAGTGCACCAGCGATCAAATGTAAACATGGTGATCAAATGTAAACATAAGATTGGTATATGATTTACAATTTTTCCAACATCCAGCGCTTTTTTCCCCATTTATTCAAAATTTAGCAGTCTAATGGCATTGAGGAAGAAGCTATTCTGGAATCTGCTGGACCTGCATCGGATGTTTTGCAGCCTCTTCCTAGAGGGCAGCAGGGAGAACAGTCCATGGTAGAGATTTGGGGGTATGCGTGGGGTAATCACTATTGTGCACCACTATTGGCAGTCGTGCTTCTGTTAACAGCTAGCTTGTTAGTTATTTGGACCGGTAACCTTTTAAAATTTACATTTCAATACACAACCCCATTTCATTTCTAATACAAGCACATCTAAATAAACTCGCCACCCCGCCATCCTATGCCGGTGTTGTGCCAAGGTAGTTATCTCTGCGACAATTTGTGTCCCCTCACCGGGAGCATGCAGGGACTAGGAACCGATCGAGTTCACTCTGCCTCAATTCCACTACGCCGGAGAACTTGGAGCCCTGCAGTTCCAAACAAGAGGATTTTATACAAACTTCTCACTCACCTGTTACTATGATGTTTGATATTTCTTGTGATGCTGTTGCTTGTGCAACCTGAGAGTAATACTGCAGCTACACAAACTCAGGGGAGCCAAAAATTTACCTGTATTAAGAAAGGAAAATAAAATCGCCTGCAACAAAACATTTAAATTAATTAATTGAATCATTTTTTTTTTTTTTTAAATGTATTTTAAAATCTACTTCCTATCCTATGTGTTTGAATGACATCTTTGATGTTATGCCTTGACTCTTCCTGTTGCACTGTGGTGGAATTGGTGATTTGTTTTTTCTCCATCTGGTCTATTTTGGGCCTCTCAGGCTTCCACACCTACTTAGTAGCCTCCAATCTCACCACAAATGAAGATGTGAGTATGAAATGTATAACATGACAGGGTGGGGTAGTGATGAATCTGATCTGACTGCTGATTGGTTTGTGCTGACAGATCAAAGGGTCCTGGTCTAGTAAACGAGGTGCAGAGGAGTCTGGAAACCCCTACAGTTATAACAACATTATAACCAACTGCTGTGTTACATTATGTGGCCCTATGCCTCCAAGGTGAGTCATGATCTCTCACACTTTGTTAATCCTCAACATAACATCAAAGCCGCATCATCGTCTTGCTTTGTTTCCAGCCTGATTGATCGAAGAGGGTTCCTTCCTCCTGATGAGGTGATCTCTGTCGCTGCAGCCTCAGAGGTTGAACTGCCTCCCTTCATACCCAAGAGCGAAGCGAACATGGTATGATGAAACGGCTTATGGTCCCTCCCAAGTCCCGAGTGCCCCATAATGCTGTGTGGTTGTTAGCCCCTCCCACTCTGTGCCTTTCCCATCCTGTGTGCCCCCCCCTCCAGCATCCAGATATCCGGCTTCAATCCTTCGATTATAAAGTCAACCATCCGCACTTCCATTTCTGTTAGGATTATGATGGACTTTGCACAATGTTTGTTTTTCTATAATTAATGAAATAATTGTATCAGAGCTCAGTTTAAATGCAGAAGCATGAGGTCAAGTCGTCAGAGTGGAGGTGATTTGGTTACTGGAGCAGAAAAGTTTGAGTTGAACCTTTATTCTATCAAGATCAGAGTGAACGGACGGGTTTACAGGCTGCAGTAAACATGTAGACTGGAAAGTAAACGCCTTCATTCTTTATTTCTGTTATTATTTATTTGTTTTTAAGCCGTTGCCATGCTCCATGTTATTTAACTACTGACTGTTAATGCGGTGATAGTTTATGAACGGCAGTGTTCTATCGCCAGTTTTTATTAGCCGGGTTTCAAGTGGATATCTGTTGATTTATCAGCACTTTATTAACATCCATTTCACGTATGCCTTGTGTACATTTGTTTCGAGTATTTTCACCATAACAATATTTCTTCATTGCTGTCTGATGCTTTATTATCATGATGTTTATCTAAAGGAGTTCTTTTATTTGTTTAATAAATGTTATTTTTGTATTTTGAGTTTTGATCTGTTTGCCATTTTAGTCTTTTAATTTTTTTAATTTTTTATTGTAGTTAAAGGTTTTTTAATTGCAGGCATGTTTTCAACATTTTAATCAGGAGTCCTGCAGATTCAGATACACATTTGACTTAAAAGTAATGATGAAAAGTAAGTACACCCCAGTTAAATTAAATCTTTAACAATCTGAGCCTCATGGGTCCCTCTTACGATAAATGCACCCATCACTTTGAAATAGGGTAAATCTGGAATCATCAAACACCTTCCAGTCCTCTTGAGTCCAGTATTGATGCTCCCTGGTAAACTGGTTTACTGAGTGCGGAAATGCTCCTACTTTAACTAGTAAAGATGCTCAATATGTATACATCTACATCTGTATAGACTGGAAATAAATCTGCATTCAAACTGCTTTTAAAACACGCTGAACCTGAATGCTATGTTTATCTTTAAGAAAAAAATAGGAATGTTTAAAAGCATCAGATCAATGTGTATTTCATGCAGATGAGTGTATTTAAACATCTGACAAAAAACATTCATTTTTGGGGGAGTGTAATATTTTTTATAATCTTTTCCATCCTGGTTTCATCTTTGTTTTATAGTATGTTGACTATATAGCTGAGTAGTTTTCTACACAAGCTGTCAAAAAACCATTTAAGCTTTGTATTAGCAAGGGGTGTACATACTTTTTTTTTTTTTTACCATGACTGTAAATGGGAGACATGAAAACGTTTTACTTTGTGCTGTGTCCGTTCCCACCCTGCCAGGAGGAGAACTGTCAGGAGTTTTCTCTGTCCTGCACAGCCTGAAGGGCAGTGCTGCAGGTAGACTGTTGATGGTAAGAATAGGGCTCAACGTTGAACCGATCCCAACATCTCATCACTTTCCATTCACTGTGTTGCATTGTTTTAACAGCCTCCAATTTTGCACTACTTGTCAACATTTCACTGTGCCAGATGCAGATTCTGTGTTTGATGATGGTGTGGCTCGATCATGATGGTCTATATGTGGGTTTGCATGCCTCATCACAGCCAACCCAGTCTCCTCTCTTTAACCTTTTGCTCACTCAGTGCAGGATCAGGCTGGCTGATTAGGGCTGACAATCGTGTTGAATGGCGCTTGCTTTGGTGCATGCACAACCACACTTGAAGCGCCAGTTAAATCAGTTGATAAACACAAACCATATCCCAAAGTCAGTATTCTATACTGCAACTACAACTTCAATCTCTATATAACTATTAAAACATTTTTCTTTCCAGTTGATTCACTGAACAACCATATTTGTTTCTAATATGTGAACCAAAGACTCATTAGTGCATCTAAAAAGAGCCAGTCTCCCTGTTTTTCCGGGCCTAAAGCTTTTTCCCAGCAAAACATGGATCCAGATCACTTTCCTCAACGAGGCTCATGATGCTGTTTTTCTTGAGGATTAGAAGGTTTCAGCCTCCAGCATTGTTTGGATTTTCAGACTTGTGTGTTATAAAGGGATAATTTCCTCTAACCCCTTAGATATTATCCCTTTACGATCAGGGTCTCAGCAAGATAAAGAATAAAAACTATTACAACCAATATTTCTTTCTCTTACAGCTAGTGACAGCCCACAATCCAAATTTATCAAAGTAAATTTTACATAGCAGTAGTTCAGTAGCTTTTAAAACAGAAAAACTTTTATCTTTTAAACAATCGAAAGGAAGGCTGCTGTTCTGATAGTCCAGCCAACATGGGGGTTTAACAACACAAAAAGCTGGTTTCTTATCAAAGTTTATTAATGGGAAGTTAGGTAGAGGGAGAAAAAAAACAAGGATTAAGATTTAACCAGAGCTATAGGCAGAGCCCATTGAAGGGTTTCAACGAGGTCTATAAGGATTGTGTTGCTGCGACCCCAACCAGAGCTGACATGATGTTAAAGAGGCAAAGGACAGTTTCTCAGTGGTTCAAAGTCCTGTCCTTAGACCGAAGTAAAGTTAACATTTTGCTTAGAAAGAAATGATTCTGGAGGAAGAGTGAAGAGGCCTAGAATTCATATTGTCCAATGTCTGAACTTGGCTCCACAGTGGAGCAGTGGGTAGCATTGCTGCATGTAGGAATAAGGTTCCAGGTTTGATTCTCGATCCGGGTTCTTTCTGCATGTAGTTTGCATGTTCTCCCTGTGCATGCGGGGGTTCTCTTCAGGTACTCAGGCTTCCTCTCACTGTCCAAAAACATGACTGTTTGGTTAACTGGCTTTTCTAAATTGTCCTTAGTGTGTGCATGAATGGTTGTTTGTCCTCTTTGTCTCTGTGTTGTCCTGCGATGGACTGGCAACCTTTCCAAGGTGTACCCCGCCTCTTGCCCCTAGACGGCTGGAGATGGGCACCAGCAGCCCTCGTGACCACAACAGGGATAAGCATGACAGAAAATGGATAGATGGATGATGTCTAACCTGAAGCTCCCAAAGTCAGTGATCCATGGAGCCGTTGCTATTGCTGCTCTTGGTTCAGTCCCAAAATCTCTGTGCCTGCTTGGGTAGCAAACTGACCTGTGAAGTATCATCAAGAGGAAGCTCCATAGCTCGGTGGGCTCCATGCAGTGCTTGGTAAAGACTGATGTTAGGTAAAAAGTGCCTAAATCAGGAATAATAATCTAATACCTCAAGTTATTTTTGGTTATTTGTGAAGGTTTTACATTATTAATGCTTGAATTCCTGCAGTGCAGATGTTTATACACCATGTATAGTTTACCTGGCTTGCACCAATTTCTAGATTTCTTGAAACATGTGCCTTTAAAAACAGCAGTTTATAATTGAATGTAAAATAAATTCATTTCATGATGCCTCAAAGGATATGTTTACTTTCACTCCATTTGGAGTCACCTCTCCACCAAAAAACAAAAAGTTTTAAAATAAATGTGGATGGCTGATTCCTTTTTTACATAAAAACATGTTTTTTTTATTTATTTATTGTGTGTGGGAAAAAAAAATCAGTTGGCAGCATCTTTCAGATAAAAGGAAAATCAGTCTGTTCCAGCCTGTGGCTAATCTATTAGTACATCTGTAAGCCCAAACCTATCCTTAGATTGACATCTTTAAACATTTGAAAATAAACCAAACACTTTAAATCTAGGTTTTCTTATCAGGATCTTCTAGATTTGTTAAAAACCTTTAAAAACAAATGGGAAAGAAAAAAAATGAAAGAAAAATGTTTTTCTTTTGTATTTTTTTAGATTGAATAAACGGCCTTTAAAATAACTGTCCGACTTCTCTGGGATCGTGGTTTGTGTAACTGCTCCCTCTAATGTAACTCCATGCTTCTGAATCACCTCCTCCTCTCCATCTGCATCTCTTAACCGTCTTACCCTGAGGCCTCTCATTGCTTTCATGTTACAATGACTTTCAGATTTAACCTGCTTTATTTTTACTCTTCACATCGAACCTTTCTTGTTTGAATTTGTTGCTCTTGATTTTCTTTTTCTTTGCTTTTTCTTCATGCAGTGCACTCAGAGCACAAAGGATGCATTGGAGAGGATGCTGCACTCCACCGACCTTCATGGTCTGTGTCCTTCAGGGACCCCAAAGACCACCCCTATGGTTCTAGAGGTCCTCAGCGCTCCAGAGACCAAAGAACTCTCCCTCTCCTCTGGCTGCTCCCATCAGCTCGCGCGCCAGGCTGTGGTTGACCCCTGCCCTCCATTCAGCAAAAACAACAGGAGAGACTCTCTGCACTCCATCAATCCGGCTTTCCGCCTGGCTTCTCCCTCCCCGACGCTTAGCCGCAGCGTGCTGGTCCTGGGTGAAGGACCCGACATCGTTTTTTCTCCCCAGCAGCATTGAGAGCGCTCGGTCACCATCAGAACGGACAGGGAGACATGGTGGAACACGTCTGGTGTTTATTATCAGGCTCTGGATTCGGACATTTTTTCAGAGCAGTGATTGTGATGCATGTTGGAAATTGGTGTCTCAAGACGTCCTTGTGAGGAGATCCGATTAATATCTGTCACTAGTGTCCAGTTGTACAAATCCTTCAAACTGGAGGGGAATCTTAGTAACATTTGAGAGCACAATACAGAATTATTTTTTCACATCTTTTTTAGGACGCTCGTAATGTCCCACCTCTTCTGCAGAACCGCAGAGTTTAAGTTCCTGCTAATATCATATGCAAACAAAGGGTGACATGTGGGCAGACGTTTGATTGTGGTTGTTAAAGTAAGCTGCCCAAAACAAAAAAGTTGGACTTTGTTAAATTTTCTGGATAGTGAGCCATTTTAACACCAATAGCCTCTTGCATTATCCTAAAGTTTTCTGTAATCTACATTGTCCTGTCTATGTTGGATGATGTGGTCGTAGAAGGGCAAGTGTTTTGCACAGGGCAAAGTCACTCTGTTTTTAGTTTTTGTGTTAACATGTTAAAGGTGCTGCTGCAACTGCTTTTTAAAAATCCTTTTATAAGAAAACAAGAGACCGAGTTTCTTCTGAGAGATTCTGCAAACGGTTTGAAAGATTCAAAGTTATTTTTCTCAGATAAAAAAAAGATTTGTGTCCTGCAAAACCTTTATGAGATTCTTAGTTACTTTGGATAAACATTGTAGCAGTTTTGCAACATCCCTTGGAGCTTATTTGAGATCCCAAAGATCCTGAGTTACTTTTTTTCCCCCATCACTTTGGCTCACAATCCTGTAGATATGCAGGATCCTATTATGCTTTCAGCAGACCCAGAATCACATTTGCAGGATCCCTCAAAAGCTTCATAAGACCTTTATTGACTTTACAAAACCCTGCAAAAGTTTTCTACAAGATTTAAAGATGATTTCATGGTATTTTTTAAAAGTTGTTGGGGAACATGAGTTACTTTTATCAGATCCTAGCTGTTATTGTGAGACGCTGCAAAAGCCTTAAAATATTCACATTTATTCCTGTCATGTTTCATAAAAGTTTTTTTTACCGTAGCCTCGAGCTGCAGGTCATAAGTGGCTTCTTTACTAGAAAAACATGATCACCATCTGAAGTGTTGCTATTATTGTATAAAAATGTTTCTTTTTTGAAAGATGCATAACTCAATCTTCAAATGAAGGGATCATGTGTGTAGATGAAAATAACAGATGCCACCTTTGCTGGGCTTTACAAAATAGGAGTTTAATTAAAATGGGGGGAAAGTTGCACATAATTATAAAATTGTGAACCCTTCCCCATAGTATTTACTCTTAAAAACATAGATTTTGATTTTTTTATTCATGCTTTTCATTTCATGCTTTGCTTCTGTTTTTGCATATTAAAATGTTTGCAGGATCTTGCAAAAGATAACTCGGGTTGTTGTAAAACTTTACTTTTCTTTTTTCACTGCTCCTGGGCACAGAAGTGGAAAATACTACTTAAACCATACAGTTTGTTCAGATTTTTTTTTCCATGTGAAAAAAAAAATGAAAACGTGCAACTTTTTTTTGTTTCCTTTTGTTTTAGTCCATTCATCAGAGCAAAGGTTCTTAAGTAGGTTTTGCAACTTTTTTGGGGACTTATTTAGCAGTATTAAATGCTGGAGCTGCACATGTTTAATGTATTCTGCAGGGATGATTCATAGATTGGTCTTAGCATGTTTTTTTTTTTTTATCAGTTTGGCTGCAGCACAGAGTCAACTTAAAATATTAGTTGTCTCAAACATCTGAACTTTACAAAATAATTTGAGCAGCATGGGTTAAAAAACCACCACCAGAGGGCAGGATGTGAACAACACATTCTGTTAAGTCTGAAGTTGGTAACATGATCATCATTACAAAATATGCCTTTTTTAGTCCTATTTATTTATATATATTTTGTATTTGAGCTTTGATCGTGTTCATATCTTGTGAGTTTGTGAAGATTCACTTTAGCGTAGTCGGGTTGAAAGCCTGCAGCAAGGCCTGTAGGTTCAGTAGACAGTTACAAGCAGTGCTTGTATGAACAGACTTGTTTGTATGTTGCAGTGTAGCAGTAAAACTGTATCATGTGACCAATAAAAATCCATTGTGATTGTAATGTTTACTCATTTCCCAATGATGTTCCCAGTTAGAAGCACTCTCTTGGAAACAAACCAAGAAACTTCAATGCCATAGTCTCGATTTTCTTCCCCCACTTGTTTACAGCTTTACACAGACCATCATCAGAATAAAAGTGGGTGTCTTGCAGAGTTCATTCTTCATGACAGCTCCCTCATGTTGACCACATGTGCTTTGAAAGACCGGTAAAAGAAAAAAAAAATGTTTTTATCAGATATGCACACAGTGTGAAGCACAACTGGCTTACATTAAATCTGAGTCACAGACTTAAAGATAATGCATCCTGCACATTATGTGCAGGAAACAAAAGATGCATCCACCTGTTTAAAAGAAGGGATGCTGGAATAGGGGATGCAAGTTATTGCACTTGCAGTGATGGATTGATTTGCTTCACACTGCTGATAACTATTTATTCCACGCCAATCTGGTTTACTTTTGTAAAGCTGCTGCTGCTTATATTCCAATAAAGCCTGTTCTCAGTTAAGCTTTATTCCTTTGCAGGTACAGAACAGAAGGAGGAACAGAAAAAAACCAAAAAACGTTTGTTAGTAGAGATTACTGGATTGATTTACAGGATCCCCGGCTTTCAAGGTGTGAGTGTGACATATTTCAATCTGCTTTGAAACATGATGAGAAGAATGGATTTCTTCTATTTCTCAGAGTATATTAAATCATTGAACTTCAAAGGACTTAAACATGTCAGCATGACGACCTGTATATTTCAAGCAAACAAAACCCAGATGGTCATACCTTTGGCTCAACGTCTCATCAAAAGAAAAAAGGATGGAGAGTCACAACCTCAGCAGATGTGCTGGATTTTAAACAGAACCGGTTATCGCAAATGGGACACCAGGACTGTTTTTAGAGAGGATGAGAAGAAGATGAATGTAGGAGTTGTGTTTCACAAGGACCTAACCCGATTAGAAGCGAATTGAAGATTATTTATTGGAAAGCAGTCTTGACTTAAAGGCTGTTGGGCCTCATGACTTGCTGCAAGTTATTTTTTCCAGACAAGGCAAAAAAATATATACAAATAAAAAGTGACGTTTTGTAAGATCTCATATGCTGTCAATACATGCAGTGCAGAGCACAAATGGAGGAAAGATTCTTAAAATGAAGCTCTGAAATGAATGTAGAACAAGTTTTGGAGTAGAAATGATTTACATGTAACAGCTGTAATTCAAAAATCAGATATGTATTTTGGATAGAAAGATTTTTAAAACTGTTTTTTTTTTTTTCTGACAGAGCCACTGATGCCACATTCATCGTTACCATTAAATATCCTTAAAAAAAACAACCAGTAAACCAAACTTGAATTCTGTTTCGCATGTTTAAACTGATCAGAGTGTCCGGGGGTCTTTAGTCAAAACTGAATGTATAAAATGTACAAAATGTACAAAAATCTATCTGTGAGAAAGGAAAACAAACAGGGTCTACAAAGTGAAACAGACAGGTTGATCGTCTTACATCAGGAAATGGCCTCAAATCCCGAAACACGAGTGCAATCATTCAAAACAAATGGAAATGCTGCCAACAAGGCTGGATGCAGACTTGGGTTTATCTTCCCATCACACACTAAAGAGGAAACAAACTCTGCACAGAGCTGCAGTAAAACACGACATCTAAGGATCGCCAGCTCTTCATGATAACATTATTTAGACTCCACTACTGGAACTCTAACCTTTAGTCAGATTACATTATGAATAGGACAATAACTAATAGAAACCACCTCATGTCCTCTGCTGAGTATGGTGGAGGATCTGTGGTGCTGAGGGCTTGGTTCTCCTACAAAGGCCCAAAGGATTTGGTTGGAGGATTTAAAAGGAAATACTACCAGTCAACTTAAAATTGGTCATCTGTGTTTATTTCAGGAGAATAATGATTGAAAGATAGGGACAAATAAGAAATGAATAGTTATTAAGACATAAAACTAATGCTTGTCTTCATAACCATCTCAGTCTAAAGATCTACATCCTGTGAAGGACTTCTTATTCACATTAGAATGAATGAAAAAGCATAAACTTTTTTATTCTGAAAACTTAGAAGGAATCAAAGATTTCTTTCTCCTTAAGTTCCAGCATTCGTTACAGAGAAGACTTAGTGATGTCCAATTGGCAAAAGACCATTGTGCATCGTATTAGTTTAGGTTAGCTTTACAAGAAGAGGATTGGGAAAAATATATTGCATGTTTTCAAATAATGCACAGCGATTTTTTTTTAAAGCTTCAGTGTAAATCAAGACTTATGAAAGCAGGTGAAAGCCATGTCTTCACAGAAATAAAGCTCCATCCCTTCATCTCTGGCTGCTGTCCACTGCATATGTGATTCATTGTCCCTCTTTCCTTTTGCCTGAGAGCCGGTGGGCTGTGCTGTCATGTGTGCAGCTGTGTGTCACAGCCTCACAAGTCTTTTTCTCATGGCTCTCTGGTCTGAGCAGAGCAGAAGTGCAGTGAGGCTTCTTCACTGAACCGAACAGGTGACTCAGAGTCAGAGCTCGCAGTCCGGATCACTGCTGAGCTAAAAGTGTGTCACTCTGCTGCACACTGAGGCTGGATATAATTAACCCTATGCTGAGCAGAACAAATCCACACTGAAAGGCACAACCATCCAAAACAGATTCTTAGTCCTTAAACTTTCTCATACTTTGTTGGATTAAATCAAACATTTTTATGTATTTTACTTTGATTTAATGTGTCAGATTTTGGTAAAATAAATAACAGTTTATTGAAGAAGGGGATGCATGCTTTAAAAATGGTTCTTGTAAAGATAACCTGAAAAGTTTAGTCCCCATTAATCTGATACCCTGATATAAAACAGTTAAAGATCTATACGTGTATAGCACTCTAATCAAGTCTGAGGGCTCCAACCCATCCAAATGGGGTTCAAACTAGAAACCGGTTACAGCACAAACCCCTTCCTTCTGAGCCACTGTTGCCCTAAAACTCAATGGTTTAAAACAGAACATCTCACTAAGCAATTTCTAAGCCATTATCTCAAAATGGAAATATTATGACCCAACTGCAGAGTCACCAAGACATGGATATCTTTAATTACCTTGACAGAAAGTTGAGCCTAGACCATATGTGCTTTGTTTGGCAATGATTCTCTTCAGCTGGTTCTGTCATCTTCGCAAAAATCATCTTTGGTTTTTGTGACACTTCTTGAAGGGGGTGTGATATAAAGTGAAAAAATCACCACCTTCATATGTTCATTGGCTTTGGGATGTTCTATAATTTGCATTGTGTTTTAGTTTAATTATACCTGATTCTACAATTATTATAATTCTGTTTTCTGTACGCATATTTATGCATGTGAGATGTACTTGTTTGTTTGCATAAATCATGCATACTTTTTTAACATATGTGTAATATTTTTTATTACTGTTTAATTTTGCACAGTTGCATAAAGACGCCCATGGTGACTGTAAGATCTGCAGATATCAGCAGCTCAAGAGGGAGAATCCGTTGACAGGACATAACTCGAAAAGGGGTAAAAAGAAAAACTTTCCTATTGCATAACCTCGTTTTTGAGGCATCATGATGCTGGGATTCGTTTCTTCAGCATGCAGAGTGAAGGTGGTTGGCTAAAGTGGGGGAGAAAACCAAAAGGATAATCCAAACCTGCAACAGAATTGCTGAAAACAAAACTCATTTCTAGATGTGAGACAAACCTTAAAAGACTTGAAGCTGTAAAATTGTCCAGGAGGCTGAATCTAATTGCAATCATGTTCTAAGTTGCTCTTTGTAAAGTATTTAAATACCATTAGTTGTTTTTCTTGCTCTTTACAGTTATACAATACTTTGAGTTGATTTATCTTTAAAACATTGTAGTATGTGTTTGTAATCTGATTAAATAAAAATGTTTAAAGGTGTAAATATGTTTGCAAAGCAGTCTTTGGCCATCTATGACTATCAAAGAGGGGCCCTGTTTTGCCTACATATGCTTTTGTTCAGACATTTGAGCTATGCTCTATACCAGGAAGCTTTTAAAACCCAACCAAACCTTCAAAGACTGTCAATGTTATGCAGCTCCTGCCCTCTGAAACTAATAAAAAAAATACATATTAAAAAAAGAAACACAGGGAAGATGTACAAAGGGCTGGAGAGTGTGTGTTCACGTCTGTGAAGAGTGTTCTTTGTACTGAGCTGCATGTTTGTGCAGAGCTTTTCGTGGAATTGGTTTTGGGTGGGATGCAGGTGGATCTGATATTTGTGTTTGGTTACCGTGGCTTGTGTCAGCTTCACCTGGGAGCTGTGTTAGCGACAGCAACTGGGGTCGAGTCTTTCCACATTGATCTCTCAGAGCGTACTGAAAAAGCTGAGCTTGATCATTGATCCAGCACAGTTTACACTAGCATTTCTTGCATTTAACATCTGACAAATGACAATTAGAAATGCACAAAGCTGTTATTTTGATGTGTGGGTCTCAGTGAAGAACCCGTGCTCATGCATAAAGCAAAGCAAATAATCTCAAATTTTCCACTCTGTTTGAAATGGCATCACTTCCTTTAATGTTTATCCCAGGGATAAGATAAGTGGATAAATGAGGGGATGTGGGATATTGTGGGTCTTGCAATGGAAAGATGTTGCTTCTGTGTGGTGAAGTGGAAGGGGCCTGCCATGGAAACAGGAATATGTGCCAGGGAGTTGGATTAGTGTACCAGGGTACCAAAGGAGCAGACAGGATCACAGCAGCCATTACCAGCAGAGGCTGCACGATGCGACTCAATTAAGCAAATAGAAATGCTTTCGTTGCTGATGATGTGATTTCCTCCCATGACAATAAAATTCTGTTATGAACAGAAACATGTTTTTTTTTAAATATACACTTCCATTGTATTTTTGAAGATTTAGTGTGATGACCCAATTATTGTGAATGGAATGTTTTTTTCAGATCTTCTCATGAAAGAAGTCTGAAAAGTGGGGCATGCATCTGTTTTAAGCCTCTAGAATCAGGGCTCAGATTGGGTACAGAGCATCTTTCAAGATGGGTTTTCGCAATGTGTAAATATGGTGTAATCACAAAGAAACCATTGAAGTTGCAGCATCTATGCTTAGAGTTCTTGTCCTGTTGTCATGTTAACCTTTGTTCCAATCAATACATTCTTAAAGGTATTGTTAGAAAAAAAAACCCTAGCACACATGAACAATTATTTTTCAAAAGATATAATTATCATGTTTTACATGAATGTATTATATTTGGAAATGTTTACATATGTTATCATGCAGCTTTGTTTATTTCCATAAAGAATTCTTTAATACTCTTTACTAAGTTGCACTTTAACACTGAGCAGCTGCCTCTGATTTCACTAGCCGATTTCCTTTAAACTGCGTATGCACATTCCAGTGTCCTATGGCATAGCTGCCATACTGTCATTGGAGCCACTTTTGTGCAAATAGATGATTACATAACACTGCACAGATATCACTGGACCCGATGTACTTGGTCATGGCCCAGTTTTGCAACAACTACAATAAAGTCAGATGGATAACGAGGTCAGGCGCACATATAGTGGATGCTGAGTCACTGGAAAGGCATGACCAGACGTATTCCTGACATGTCTGAGCAACTGTACTGGCTAGTATGGCTTTAAAGAAAAGAAAGAGCTTAAATTGGCCATAATTCTTATTATGCTCTCTTGAAATAGCAAAGGGAGAATTATGGAAATAGAGTTAATCACTGTGCAGGATTAAGACAGAAGTTTTTAGATTGAGAACTTTGTTTATTTTAAACATGAAGCACTTTTCTCAACTATGAGTAACTCACAAAGACCTTGGACATATGTGCAGCATAACTCCTCTGTCAGCTTGCAGCTTTAGAACACATAAATCTCCTCCTTTCACTCCCAAAACCTCACAGGCCTTTTAAATCACAGCAAATGATCTTGGTTTGCTTTCATCTAAACACCTATTTTAGTATTCATAAACATGTATTCATCTGTTCTTCCTCAGATAGTAAAGGTTCTGGTTGCCGTTGAGATATGCAGCTGGGACTTGGTGCGCTGAGGCTTGGAGCGGATTCCTTCCAGGTGAGGTCTGGGTGTTAATCTAAGGAAGGTGCTGTGGGCAAGATTTTTACGAACAGCGTTTGACCTCACAGATGTGTTAGATAACACCGCTGTTTAACATGTCAAGCGGTATCACTTAGACCAGTCATATTGCAATCAGTTTAACCCCACATTCAAAGAGCATGTGCTCTCTGGCGTGTGCTTTATTTTTTTTCACTACCTCCTTCTTAAGCTGTGGGAACCTATTAGCTATTGGAAAGCCATGGTGAGCCGGATTTCTGGGAATAAATATCAGAGCTTACTGCTAAGTGGGCCTTTCTCCCCAATTCTGGTGAAAAAATCCAAAAAGTTAAAGCAGCCAGATCCCTTTTAATCACTCTTTCCTAAAATAAAACGTCCTCAGCAGGCACATGTGGAGGGAAATTACAGAACATGCTCCTTTTATATGTGCTGCTCTGGTTAGATTTGTTATTTCAGCAGCATCTGCAGATTGCATGCAGCTGTCAGTTTGATTCTTTGTGCTTGCAGTTTGGTTTGCGGCATAATCACATCATTTATCATGCCTCACAAAAGTAATCATACCCTTTAACTTTCTCTCATTTCTTTACAATCTTGCCAAAAGCTCATATTTATTGTTGTATTTGTTTGGCTTTTATGTGAGAAGGCAGAATGATAGAGGGGGAAAAAATGGATACTTGGTCCAAGACAGTCAGTGACCTTTAGAGGTCTCCTCGGATATGGGGTCTATAGGAGTGTATTTTGTCCTCGGGGGAAATGGAAATGTTCTTCGAAGACCAGCTTTAAAAGTTAAACAGTGATGATTTAGATGGAAGCTGCACTTTTTAGATCCATATTTCAATTCAGTTTGGTTCAAATAATAATAATAAAAAAAATCGTCCCGAAGGAAAATTAATTATTTTTATCTTATGTTCTACTTTTTTGAGGTTTTTACAGCACTAGTGGCTCATTTATTGTAAAGTGGGCTGATAGGGAAGGGGGTACAAGACAGGGGGAGAGACATGTGGCAAAGGACAAATTCGAACCCAGGTCAACCATATGGAGGGATTAAGGCCTCCATATATGGTCATGCATGCTAACCACAGCACCACCGAAACACGTCCTTCTATTTTATTTTTACTGAATCTATCAATTTTATTGAATATTACTTTGCATTTATGAATAAATGTAGTATCTATGTAAATCCCATTCGTTAAAAAAAAAAAGAAGAAACAAAAACAATGTAAATCTTTCCTTCAGTGACTCAGTTCAGAGCTTCTTATTAGTTGGCTTGTAATATGAAATACCAAAAATGAAAAACAAACAACAAAAAACTTTTGCCAGTCATTGTCTGATGAAGTTTCCTTTTACGATCTTTTGTGATTGACTCCCAAAGATACCCTTCATTCATTTCTATCTGAACGTGTTGGAAAAAGAGGACTTGGTATCTGCGGAGGTGAATTCAGAGCCAACATGATTTAAGCTCCAGACTTGCAAAAGGAAGCCGCAGTGTTTTATTACCAAGCCTAAACAAACCCTTCCTTACATACAGACCTCTCTATAGGTATATAGGAGAAAGTCATTTATTGGCTGAGAGCCTTTGAGATGGAAGAAAAACAACTTTTTTTTTTTTAAAATAGATTATACATTACACAAGCCATAAAGGCGTTTGTGTATGACTTTTTTCATAATTCAAACATTCCCCACAACCTCAGCAAGCACAGATTTTTTTCTTCAGATTGTAAAGCGAGACAAGCCTTACATAATACATAGTCTATATTTGACCGTTGAGCTCCAGAGAACTCCAGCTATGCAGCAACCCCCATCTTCTAGGTTACTGCAGGGACTATGGACCAGTAGAGCTAACATGGGTGCATTAAATCAGGATTACTAAAAATAATCACAGATCCAAACTTAGGAGCTGAAATACAGTCCTTTGCAGAAGCATTCATGTCCCTCAAACTTCAACGTTTTCAATTGGGAATATTATTGAATAGACCGATATAAAGTAGAGAAAAATATGAGCAAAAAAGAAAGGGATGCAGAGAAAAACCCTCTCTACATGGGGAAACTTAACAGCTGGTATGTTCAGGGTGACTAGATGTCTTAAAACTGTCTATCAGTAATATCTTTCTTTTCGCCACCCATCCATAAAAGCCAGACATTTGCATGATCAATATTTGTTCTGATGACTGTTTCTCCTCTCTAAGCTGTGAATCATTCCAGATCTTTCAGAGCCTCTTTGATTCTATAACAGCTTTTCCCAGTCTTTCACTTTCTGTGAAAATTTTTACCTTTGTTTTTTGGTTGTTTAAAAACCTAAACTGTATTCTGTTACCTGCTTTTCATTATAATGTTTGTTTTCCAGTGTTCTCTATTACCCCTCAGGCACTGGGGACCTGATCTACTGATCAGATTACCCTTAGCTGTTGCTTGTAATGAGTTTTATTTTAGAGTATAAGAACAAAAAGGGTAAAGTTTTTTTCATCTTTGAAACAGAATTTTGAAAACCTTTTATTCGTTTCCTTCTATTTGCAGCTGCGTATAGCAGCAGCCGATATATCCCACAAGATCTCAATAAAAAAATGATGTCGGTTGTAATTTACTTTTGCAGGCCACTGTATTTATTACTCCTGCTTTTATCAGCTAAGATAGTGGAATCATGGTGATAATCTCATCAACCAGGCAACAGCAGTTGTTTTGTTTAATCCACTTCAGTAAATGACAACCAAATTATCTTTCTTTTAATTTATTACTTTCTGTATTATATGACAATGCTGCTGAGGGTGTTCACACACGTTGCCGAGGCTCTACACCACCATACCACTTGAGTCTCTCTTGCATTTTGGTGTTATGTTTTCCAGCAACTCCCTTATCTCTGCTCCAAAGCACTACTGTAATAAATCAAGCAAGAAGCGGAGGGAATCTGACGTCAGCAGCATGGCCGCTTGCGTAATCTTGACCCTCAAGTCCTGTAGTTTTGTCATAAGGAGCATCAAGCAAAGTAAACTGAGCCTTATTTCCTCCTTCTGGTAGTTAGACCCATGACGTCCAGGCTATAGGTTCTTTACACCCAACACTTCCAAGGTTCTCAGTCTAAACAAGAAAAAAAATTGAATAACTTGAATCTGTAAATGTCAGCTACTCCTCTTCTATTTTAGCTCCTCTAAAGCTTCACATGATACACTGTAATTATAGCAAACACTCGGTTGTCTTGTGTAACACGTCTGTCTGTTTCAAATACAGGAGAGAAAGAAAAGAAGTCTTGTTGGGGGAATAATTCACTGAAATTGTAGGAGAGTTGACAGACGGGTAAGAAAACTACCTTCACAACTCATCCAGAGTGGCAGACGGAGTGCTATCACAATTCATCACTGCGACACCTAAGTGCTTATTGTTTGTCAGTATCAGTTTTCAGCCATGCTTTTACAACCTGCTGTGACGTCTACTCGTGTCTGTGCAGCTGATAGAAGACTGCTCCACTGCTCACTTCCAGTTTCTCTCACGTAGCAGAGGCCCATGAGTTTCATTTATGCTCCAACATCAACAAGAAGCTGTTATAAAAATGCATATGAGACACTGCTTTATTTCCTAAACTCCAAAGTTTAACATTAAGGTGAAGGTGTTTTAATATTATTTACCCATTATAGTGATGTCTTTGTTTTATTTGTTCACAGGCATGGTAGAACAAAAGTTGGTCTAATGTGCAGTTTATTGAAGGTGTGTTTAAATACTCTCTTCCTTACCGCACCTACAAGGCTCACAGTCTGTTTTTTTTAGTTTCAACAGGATGTTAACGTTAGGGATAAACAGAGCTTCCAGCAGCATGTAGTACCTGTTTAAATGAAGAAAAGTGGGTTGGTTAAAGGGATGGTTGAAGATTTCTAAATTGAGATGTAAGATTAGTTGGTCAAAGCAGCAAAACTAGACCTTTGTCATATTAAAACAATTTAAAATTTTGCAACTCTAGTTAAAAATTCATACAATTTAGGTATTATGACTGCTGGTAACTGGACTGGGATTTTTTTTTTGTTGAATAATGAAAAGTAGATTACTGTCTCTGGGTATTCATTAAGTATGAAATAAATGAAACAATAAATATAAGTTTCCTTTTCCTGGGATGTTAAAGCCAAGAAGTCTAAGGGGGATAAGACAAAGCTGATTGTATTGTCTTAAAACTAGTCCAAGCTCAAAAGCATCACCGCAAGAATTCAAACGTGTTTTTTCTGCATAAATGCATCAACGTATTTGCATTTCGTTGCTATTTCTACACAAATGCTGATAATTATTTATTTAGGAAATTAAAGCTGTACAGTGCCTTGTGAAAGTATTTGGCCCTCTGTTTGACCGTTTGCCTCATTTCAGGCTTCAGACACAGAGATATAAAATTGTAGTTATTTGTGAAGAATCAACAAGTGGGACATGATCATGAAGTTGAACGAAATTTAATGGATATCTAAACTTTTCTTAAGAAATAAAAAACTGAAGAGTGGGGCGTGCAAAATTAATCATCCCCTTTACTTTCAGCGCAGCAATGTTCATGAAGGATTTCTGAATGATGCAATCCTGAGCTAAATGATGATCAATAGAATCCACCTGTGTGTAATCAAGGCTCTGTATAAATGCACCTGCTCTTTGATCGTCTCAGAGGTCTGTTTAAAGCGCAGAGAGCATCATGAAGAACAAGGAGTACACCAGGCAGGTCAGGGATACTGTTGAGGAGAAGTTTCAAGCTGGATTTTGATACAAGAAGATTTCCCAAGCTTTAAACATCACAAGGAGCACTATGCAAGCAATAATATTGAAATAAAAGCAGCATCAGACCACTGCAAATCTATGAGGATCCGGCTGTCCCTCTAAACCAGGCATCCCCAAACTCGGTCATCGAAGGGACGCTGTCCTGCAGGTTTTAGAGGTTTCCCTGCTTTAGCACAGCTGACCATCATGGTTGCAGTAGAGCAGAAGCCTGTTAATCAGCTTTCAATTAAAATCAGCTGTGCGGGAGCGACAAAAACCTCTAAAACCTGAGGCCCATGATCACTCTGGATGAACTGCAGAGATCTACAGCTGAGGTGGGAGACTCTGTCCAAAGGGCAACAATTAGTCATATAGTTCATCTTTAAGGAAGAAAGCCATTTCTGAAAGATATTGATAAAAAGTCTTGTAATAAATGTTAGTTTAATCTGGTCAGATAAAACTAAAATGTAACTTTTTTGGCAACAAGGCAAAAAATTATGTTTGGCGTAAAAGCGACACAGCTCATCACCTTGAACACACCATCCCCACTGTCAAACAGGGTGGTGGCAGCATTATAGTTTGGGCCTACTTTTCTTCAGTGGGGACAGGGAAGCTGGTTAAAATGATGGGAAGATGGGTGGATCCAAATACAGGAACATTTTGGAAGGAAACCTGTTGGGCCTGTTAGCAAAAGACCTGAGACTAGAACACTATCTACAGTCGAATTTCAAGTTTCACCAATAAATACATCCAGGTTTTAGAAAGTGGCCAAGTCAAAGTCGAGACCTTAATCCAATCATGAATCTTTGGAAATAACTGAAAACTGCTTTTCACAAACGCTCTCCAATCCACCCCACTGATTTCAAGATGTTTTTTGAAGGAAGAATGGACAAAAAATTCAGTCTCTCAATGTGCAAACCTGACAAGGACATACCCTGAGCTACCTGCAGCTGTAATCCCAGTGAAAGGTGGTGCTACAAAGTATGAATATTAGTGTGAACTTCAACACCTAATATTTCAGTATATTTGTTAAAAAATGTAAAATATCCAATAAATTCTGTTTCACTTCACCAAACGCTGCAACGATTTAAGAGATATAGTTTTATCAATTTATCAAATAGTCAGAGGTCGGTAGTAATTATTTTTTTTCTTTTAATTGTTTTTTTCACTTTTTTATTTAAGCATATTATTAATGAAATAACTTTACTCTTACTTGAGTAGAATGTTATCCGTCATGAATAACTTCACCTTATAATCCTACCTAAGAGCTCCAGACAAAAAACACACAGTTAATGTTTATGTCAAATGGACCTTTTTTTTTTTTTTGCACACAAGCTTACTTAAACCTACAGCTATATTTGGTGGTGAGACTAATACATGGAGTAAATATTGTCTCTACAGGTATTGGTATCATATATATATATATTTTTTTTTAAATGCATGATTTGTTTGTATTTTTTTTATATATTTAAGATGCCAGAATTTGCACATTATTTTCCATTTTGGTCTGTCTTTATTACATCATTTTAAATGTCAGATGTTCTAAAGAATTGCTTAGTAATTGAGTAGCCTTTTTACCAAAAACGTATTCCACTTTTACTTCAACAAAAATATGACGGAGTAGTTTAACTCTTATTTGAGTGCAATTTTAGGATATCCACCCACCTCTGCTCAGTGTAGGATGTATTAAGAGTGGGGAAAATCCAGAACCTTAAACATAATCCAGGGTCATAGCTTGTCATTTATTTATTATTTTTGACTAAGGATAAACATCTTGCCTCTGAATCCACGGTGCTCCATCTTACATGAAGCTGTGAGGGAACCTGAGAATGTCAACCAGAATGACATTTATCTCCAATACCACCCTCCCCCTTCCTTTTCTTTTTATTCATGCTCATCCACGTTCAGGTAAAAGCTGGATCTGCTCTCAGGATGCAGAAATGCCACAAGGCCGGTTATTTATAGTCTCATGACGCATGATGTGTCTCATGTGTGCTCTGCAGGACCCTCGGCTGGAGACGCCGCTTCCTGGCTCTCCGACAACCATGGATGCTGTTGCCACAGAAACGGCACGGTGTTGACATCACAGGGCTTGAAGCAATCTGTTGCGGAGACCAAAAAGCCAAAGCCTGATCACAACCTGACCCTCAGGTCTGTGAAAAGCTGTTAACCTCCAGCTGTGAGTTTGTGGATCCAAGCTGAAAAATGCTGGATACCAGGAAAAAAAAAAAGACACATATGTGTTCAGACTCATGTGTTTTGGAGAGAAGCTCATGACGTGCACTGAAGCACGTGCATCCATCTGCCTGTTTAACGGCTGCATCACTGAAACCGCGTCGGATGAACTTTGCTCTGTTGTTAACATTTTACAGGGGAATAAACATGCTGCATGGACATGTATGATGAGTTGGGGGGAGTTTTTTTTTTTTTTAATTATGACCTTTCTTAAAAAAGGGAAATTCCTCACCTGTATTGTTAGCTGTAATAAACAGAAACAATCTGGAGGCCCGTCTCATTACTGAGGGAGTAACGTCTGCTATTGTGACTAATGTCTATGAATGTGTCAGGTCCATCATTATGAGACAGTTGGGGTATTTAAGCACATAATAGACTCCATTTAGGAAAGGATGAGCTATAAAATTCAAAGGCAGGTCCGACCACAGTCCAGTCATGTAAGACAGGGATTTCGGACACTGTAGAAAAGTCTATGCAGTCCGTCTCAAACAGGCATACCGGTATATTTACAGTTCTTGGCAGAAAATTCCAGCAAATGTTCTGTTTTTACCTGAGGAGTTTCTTTATAGAGGGATCAAAACCAACAATAAAAACCAATCTGCCTCACAGATAAAGAGGCAAGAGGGGGACACGGGTTATCTGATCACAAGCAACGCTGAGACAATTCATTTAGTAACTGTTTGTGTTCTAGATGGTTTATATTTTCCACCTTATGAATAAAAAGTAAGCTTTCAAGCTTAAATTATCACAGGTCTTTGGTTTTCTCTAGGCTTTACTAACAAATCCTACTTTCATAGTAAATACTCTTCAGCATGTCAGCATCTAGAGTAAATGAGACCGATTCTGACATATCTGGAGGAGTCGGTTTTAAACTTCAGGAGGAGCATACCGGAAATCTGGTTCCATCAACTATGTCCAATACAGCCAGTGGCATGAATCAGATCCTGGAATGTCTAAAGTTTACTTGGGGTACATCATATTCTAATACTTTCAAACTGGAGCTTCAAGTCTTACTCTGATAATTTACTGCCCTCATATCTGTCTTCCAATTGCCTAATAAAGGCCCTTAGTGTCACAAAAATCTGTAAAAACAGGAAGATAAAGTGAACATAGACACAAAATTATTCAAGTCTGCCAAAAGTACATAAAAACATAGACAACATAAGATGTTTTAAGGAATAACTTAAACTGCAACAAAAACTACAAATAGGACTAAAGGTTCTCCATGCATACTCTGTTTGCCTCATTCCTGGCATGTGAAAGCTAATTGGGCCAGCATTGAAAATCCTGCATCTCTATAAATAACTTTAAATACTTCATGAACATTTAAACCTTTGTTACATTCATTTTTAGCAAATATATCTACAGAGGCTGATGATTAAATAGCTTGATATAAAGTAAGGTGGGAGAAAAGGGCTAATTATAGTTATGTGACTTTCTGGAATTTTTTGTCACACTAACTTGTTATATATGAGGTAGCTATGCAACTGAATTTTTTTTTTAATGAGCTTTAAAATAAGTTTTGTAAATTGCCAGATATAGAAATGTTATGCATTATCTATACTGAGTGGATAGGTGCCCCTAAATTAAACAATGCCCGGGGCCTTAAATAATTTTCGGTCGCCTCTGCTTTGTGCAGCTGGAGTCTTTTCCCATTTTTCTTTTTTTTTCAGACTCAGGATGATCAGAGGGAAAGCTGTGCCAGCATGCAGCTGCAGATAAGGAGGAGGAGCAGAAAAGTGTCACTGTGCGTCACGGGAAGGGTGTTCCCTGCATGCAGGACGTCCATAATTAATGACCAAACACAGCAACCAATCACTGCAGCTCATGCTAATCAGGAGGCTCACTAAGCCTCCTGAAGCTTCCTTATGAATCGGCGCTTTGCGCACTGACCGGATTTCAGCGGCTCACAGGCTGGAGGAAGCTGCTGCTCTCCGTTATTCTTCAACTTTATTCTTCTACCTCCTCTAGTTTCTAAGCAGACCAGCGGCTTCCTCTGAAAGAAACACGGATTTTGCTGTCTGGAAAAAAGAAAATCCCCGTTTCTCACTTTGCTATATATATATTTTTACCCATTTTTTTCTAAGTCTTGGGGGATAGGTTGGAGTGAAATGTCTGGAACTTCGGATCAGACCAGGCGGTTCTGTGTGTTGTCGTGGGATCAGGTGCAGCGTTTGGACTCCATCCTGGGGGAGGCTGTCCCCATCCACGGCCGTGGAAACTTCCCCACTCTGTCCGTGCAACCCCGTCAGATCGTCCAGGTAGTAATCCTACTCTCATTCTTATTTCTCATGGAGCCAGATGTAAGATCTGTCCATAAAGTCTATAAATATCTATTTTAGTCCAATACCACCAGTGGCGGTTCTAGACCAAATGTACCAGGGGGGCCAGGAGGGGGCGAGCGTGTTATCATGGGGACACAGAAAAGCATGAAATAAAAAAAAGGCAAGGGAATCAATAAATTAGGATAGCTGCATGAAGTGAAATTTCTATTCAATTAGGTTTCATTAAAATTCTAAATGTCTTATTAGGTCAATGACTGAATTTTAGTTGAAATTACAGTTTTCTATAAAGTCTGAAGTATAATTTAAGAAAAAAAAAGTTAAATTCAGCTCTTAAAGAGTATTTTTTTTGTTTAGAAAAAAACATTAAGCAGATGAAAACTGGGATCCTCAATACCACTGAAGCCGTATTATCACCTTATTCTTTTAAATGGTTAATAAAAAAGAAGTTGTAAAGAAAAAAAATAGATTCAAAGGACCTATCAGTAACCATGTCTGTTCCAGGGCAGATCATCGTTATAAATTCTTTGAGTATTATGTCATTAGTACAGGTGCCAGGATATGATCTACAGGGGCACCTGGCCCCTGTTAAATTGCCCATGAATAGCACTAATGAAGGCCTGTACACTGAATGCATTAATAGGCTCTAATCCCAAATTGAAATGAATAATTTAGATGCACTTTAGGGGTCCGTAACGACCCCTGGTGGTCTCCTATCATTTTGAGACACCCCAGGATTCAACTCTTCAAATCTTTTTTTTTTTTTTTTTTTACTTTTAGCATCTTAAAACTTTTCTTATATAAACTGATTTTTGAGATAAAGTCTTATAGTTTATATTAATGAACAGTATTTCCCTCTAAAGATGAGTAAATGGAGTAAAACCTTCTGAAAATGTAATAGATTCACTCTCCAGTCAGCATATATTATCTGTAAAAGCTGCTACAGCTACACCGTTATGTGGCCTATGAGATGCAGAGCAGTGTGGCTGGATCATGTTTCACCTCCCCTGATACAAAAGTTTGAGCTGGAAAAGAAACTGCAGAGTTAGAATTTCAAAATGAAGGATAGATGTTGCAGGATACCCCCCCCCCCCCCCCCCCCCCCCCTCAATTTTTCCACCTCTTTTTTTCTTTTTTATACCCTGTGATATTTTCAAGATGAGCCCGAGAACTTTGCGAAGCCCAGGACTCCATGCCTGCGGTTATGGAAAGATGAATGGTCCATTGAAGAACGCCGGGAGGCTTATATGGGGGGGTTTGATTTCCAAGTGTGGGGACTTGTGTGTTTTCACTGGATTTGTGGAATCCCTGTGTAATTTACTTTTATTTTTCTTTCTCAAATCTACCATCTGCTGCATAGATTAATTTAGATAGAGGCTGAATGCTGCTGACTGGCTTTGAGTGTAGTTTTTAAGTCAGGAAGATGTGCTCCTGTGGTTCCTCTAGATCACAGGGAAAGGTGAAAGGGTTTTATTATACTTGCTGGATGGATACTGTGTCCCCCGGAAGAATCCAAGAATCCTGATCCTGATTTTCTCACCTCCCCATTCCAGACTCTTTTCCACACCGTTTCTGCAGAGATGGAATCATCAGACTTTTCCTGCTCAGTACATATTTCCAAATTCTGTTTTACATTTTTCCATCATTTATGCATCATTACATACATTTCTATCATTATCTCGGCGTTAAACTCCAAATTATAATTATTTTTTAGTGTTTCACTTGCTGATAAATGATCCATTTCCAATGTACACAGTCTAGACCAGGACTGTCCAACTCAAGCTGTATTGCCTCTCCATTCTGTGTGAGTGTTATCAAGTTAGGCAGGAGCTTGCACAGGAAGAACTCATTTGATTTGGGTGTATGAAACCATAAAACATACTATACACCTCGGATATTACTATTTGTGATTTATGAAATGATAATTGGTCTCATTAGAGCCTGAATTAATCCTGCATTCATGTTTCAATGTGTAATTGAACCAGAGAGTGAAAAAGTAGCTCAAAAGCAAAAATAATCCCCATTTTATTAGATTCTGTGGTTTGGAAAGGTTTAGTTTCTGATTTTTTTTTTTATCATCCCGTGAAGACCTCTTCTTATAATGATAAAATATTGCAGATTCATGATTAAATCCAACAGAAAATGATGAAATTATAGGATTATTCCCATATATATGCATCAAAGTCCATACGTCAGAGCAGGAAAATGCATACACTGTTTATTGGTGTGTTTTATAGTTGATAAAGTTGTATTTTTTCTTTTTTAACATTTGACTTGCTCACCACCTAGAGCCAATCAAAGGAAAAGATTATCTTCCAATTTGTATAAGTTGGATCTGTGTGTTCTAGTTCTCTTGGAACAAGATTTGCAACCATAATTCACTTTCACTTTTTTCTTTTCTTTTTTCTGCTATAAAGATTGCAGACTAACCTTAGCTCTGGAGTTTTTAGGTCTTTATCCATGAGGTTAATAGCTTTACTTCCACATGCTCTGCCAGGGGCTTAATCACTTATCTGCATCTAAGCATATATGACTGAGAGGTGAGTTGTAGACTGCAGGACTGCTTGGACATGATAAGGCCTTCCATGCTCTTACAGAAGCACTGGAATGAAAAAAAATCAACAAAAAAACACTTTCTCATGGCTTCTTACTGGAGTTTGGACCCAATTCATTCTACCCTATAGCTGAAAGACTAGAAACATGCATGACCAAACTGCTAGTATCTCATTTATTTCTCTCTTCCTTATCCGGTATCAATGTGTGCCCCCTTCTTTAAAATGTGTTTGTCTCCAGCCTGACCTAGTATGTATAAATAGAGCCGTCATGTTATCTGATCACCATGGGAGAGAGAGTTAACAGACGCTAATCTGACAGGCCAGTGCCGTGGGGGATTGAGGATTGCGTGTGAACACGCAGTAGTTAATTTGTGCTACAGGTGTTTATTTCTTCATGTTTTTTCCAGTCATTTTTCGTCAGAATTCTGACACCTCCAGTTAGTGATTCATGTGATATTAGTAGGTATATATATCTAATTTGCTGCCTTTATAGTTTGCACTGTTATTGTAGTTTAAGCTGATGGTCTCAGTGCATTCATACTGCTGTTTTCCAAGCAGTGATGTTTGATTATTGGTTTTATCTGTGCTGAGATGAGCAGTTTGCATCCTGGGGCAGAACTAGAGCTTTCTCTCTTTTTGTAGGTTAGGATCATAAGTGTTATCTGTGTGACCTTGATAAGGCTGTTTGACCCAGGTGGACGTAGTCCTGGAGACTTTCTGTTCCTGCCTTGTCTTTTGCTCCATTTTGGCTTGATTCAGACAGAGGCTGATGTTTGCGAGGTGGACTTTTGTGAGCATTGACTGTGTCTTCACAATTTATTGACTTATTCTAGGTGTTCTGTAAGGTTTACTTAAACAACTCTTTTTGAGCTGTTTTAGTAAAGTTTGCTTAACAACTGTTGGACTTTTTTTTTTTTTATCTTTTTTATTTGACCTAGTATTTACCTTGTTTGGTGATTTCATAGGGATTCACTGAACAGATCCTTGCTGATGAAATTCAACCTGCTAATTTCAATCTCCTTGTTTTGCAAAATCTCATAATTTTAACAAAAAAGGAGAGCAGTTCTGCTACAGGTTCCTTGACGAAGATACAATATATAATTCTTTCAGAAAAGGATTCAGTTAGATAATTTATTTTATTGTACATTAAAGCATCTGTCTCTACAATTTATCAGATTTCTATTAAACAGTCAAAAAATAAATCTGTGTAAAATGTTTATAGTATCTTTGTAGAAAAAAAATCTTAGTTTTAATAGATTTGATAATTAGAGGTGGAATTAAATCTTTTCACTGTTAGACCTGTGAGCTGCATCGATTAAAGGGCAACTGTTTTATTACGGTCTTTATTTAGGTCTTTATAACAGAAGAATTGATACAGTCTGTGAGAGATTTATTTTTAAATTTAATTTTATGATTTTGTTCAGTTTTTTAGTTTTATTGTCCTCCCCTTTCTTCAATTAATTTACTAACATTTATATTACAAGCATACACATTAATTAATTAGTGTTTGTATTTGAAGAAAGTAAAGAGTAGTTTTTGAGTTTGCCAACACTGCCTTCTTTTAAAGGTATAGAGGAGGATTTTTGTGAATTTTTTAGAAGACCTGCCCTCTCCACTTAAAAAAACAAAATGCACATGCACAACCCTGTACCTACTCACGAAAGGGAAGGCCTGTTAAAGGCAAGCAAGAGAATGCACAAGCCCATTTTCCTTGTGTATGCTTTATTTAAAATTTGCTCTTCTCATAGCTCATACAAGCTTACTGTGTCTGAGCGTTTGCCTAACCCCTAAATCCCTCAATCACTATATAGAGCGGGAACTATATAGTGGACTTAATAGTGAACTCAGTTAACTTACCGTTCGGAGAGATGATCACTGATTTTTTTGCTCGGTTGGTCACATAATTCTGGCTCCACCGTGCGGTGCCTGCGCCATCTTTGTTATTAGCAGCCGCTGTCGGGTAGCGACAGCGGGCCGCTGTGTCAGCAAATCCCATAATGCTTTGCGAGGAGAGCTCTCAGCCCAAATCATTCTGGGATATATCTGGCTCTTCTGAGGTCTTTCTTTTCATCTTATGCACTTCGCAGCCACTTTTCCTCTTACAACTGTTTTTAAAAGAAATGCGATGAGAAAGGTGAGCTTCAATGACTGAAAGTGCGCATGCGCAGAAAAATATAACTAACGGGGGACGAGCATGTAGGACGGCCTTACGTAAACGTATCACCATAATGATTGACAATTAGGAGGACCACTTATGATCTTACCGGTAATAAAAGATAATCCTCTATATCTTTTCATATTTAGATAATAAAGGAAATGATTCTGTTGGTGTAATGAGGCTGCAAATAAGTTCCGCTTTTATTTTGATAACTGTGATTGAACACAATTTTTAACACAATTTTTTTATCACCTTATAATAGAGGTTAGGGGTGATTGTATTGTGAAAAAGGTGGTCTTTGTGTTTTTTTTCCAGAGTGAAGGTTCTTGCCTAAACTAACCTGTCAACATTTTATGGAATCTCCAACTAGAAGAGATAAGCATGAAAGGATAAAATTGAAAAGCTTTGTTTTACTCTGTTCAGTCTTCCTGTTATCTGGTGAAAGTTTAGCTCTTTCTTGCTGTCTTGCAGCTTGAAAAAAAAAACACATCTCTGTTTTTTCCTCTGTTTCTACTTTGTATAAAGGAAATAAATAAAAAATGATGCTATATTTGGAACAGGGATTGCTCACTTTATGCACCTGTGTTTTTTTTGGGCAGGTGGTGCGAGCGAGGCTGGAGGAGAGAGGAGTTTGTGTGAAGGACGTGAGGCTGAATGGATCAGCTGCCAGCCACGTGCTCCATCAGGAAAACGGCCTTGGCTACAAGGACCTGGACCTGATCTTCGGTGTGTCACTAAAGGATGACCAGGCCTTCCGTCTGGTAAAAGATGTGGTCCTGGACTGCCTGTTGGATTTCCTGCCGGCCGGGGTCTCTAAGGAACGCATCACAGCGCTCACCCTCAAGGAGGCATATGTGCAGAAACTGGTAAAAGTTTGTAATGACACGGATCGCTGGAGCCTCATCTCGCTGTCCAACAACACGGGCAAGAACGTGGAGCTTAAGTTTGTGGACTCTCTAAGACGGCAGTTTGAATTCAGCGTGGACTCCTTCCAGATTTGTCTAGACTCTTTGCTTTTGTTTGACCGGTGTTCGGAAACCCCCATGTCTGAGAGCTTCCACCCCACCGTGATTGGGGAGAGCGTGTACGGCGACTTCCAGGAAGCTATGGGCCATCTCTGTCAGAGGACCATAGCAACAAGAAGCCCAGAGGAAATCAGGGGCGGTGGCTTGTTGAAGTACTGCCACCTGCTGGTGAGGGGCTTCACGCCGTCCTCTGAAGCGGACATGAAGCAGATGCAGCGCTACATGTGCTCGCGCTTCTTTATTGACTTCCCAGACATAGGCGAGCAGCAAAGGAAGCTGGAGGCTTACCTGCAGAACCACTTCGTCGGCATGGAGCACAAACGCTACGAGTGCCTGATGACGCTGCACCATGTCGTGAACGAGAGTACCGTGTGTCTGATGAGCCACGAGCGGCGTCAAACGCTCAGCCTTATCTCCATGCTGGCACTAAAGGTGCTCGCTGAACAGAACGCCATCCCAACTGTGACGAACGTCACATGCTACTATCAGCCGGCACCTTATGTGCAGGACATCAACTTCAGTAATTATTACATTGCACACGTGCAAACGCCACAGATCACGCACTGCAGTAATTCATATCAGACTTGGCTGCCCTGTAGTTGATCCATTGTGTCTCCATGGTCTCAGTGTCGGAGGATCGAAACCTAGGTTTGCCAAACATGACAATCCTGTAGTCAGAATAAGCTGACGAATGATTTCTCCTCATTTGTTCTTCTTTTTTTTTTTTTTCCAGATGCAAAAACATCTGTAAGATTGCTGGTCATTTCTGAGATGTAGCTGTAATATCCTATTTAAATCTAAAAAGAAACACAACTTTATATGTTTCAGAAATACACATTCTGATGAAATGAACTTATTTTCTTACAATTTTGAAATAAAAGCAATTACTTACTGGACCAAAGATGTTTTTTTTTGTTCTGAAAAGGAAGCAATGCTTTAATTCCTAGTGCCTAAAAAGAACCACAAAATGTTTGAAAAACATTTGTAAAGTGACGACTGTGAATGAAGTGTTTTTTAGATTCTGTCTCTCATTTCAGAAACATAAGCATTTTTTTTGTGAGAATAAAAAAAAGGAAAACTCAGCTTTATATTGTATTGTGGTTATTTTGCCAATTTTAAGCATGTTCTTTCACGACAGGTGACACTTCATTCTGTTGTTTTATGGTTTATTAGTTGTGCAACCTCAGCTTTTTTAGTCAAGTAAAATGTTTGCACTATGCATGGGTCAGTTACCAAAATGAAGGTAAACCAGGGTTATCAAAAATTTCAGTTCTTCAAACATTTTCCATCCTACCATGCTTTGGTTTTAATTATTTACGTGAGATGTATGCAAAAAATGCAAGAATGACTGGGCTTTTTACCTGTTGCTGTTTTTAGTCAAAATAAATTCATCCATTAAAAAAAAAAACCTTAACATGAAAACCATGGATTTTCATAGTGTAGATATTAATGCTACACCATCAATCATTTTATTTATATAGATACTTCAGTATATTTGAAGTGTGATTCTATTAAAAGCAAGTATGTTTCATTTTTTCCTCTGCTAAGAAGGTTATTTTTTCAGTCTACTATCTTAAAGAGTTATGAATGGATTTTAATGAATTTTTTTACCAAAGTTGTACATTGGTCAAAGGAACAAATTTGATAATTTTAGTGATGATCCAGATAATAATCTGGTTGTAGGACATTTTAAAGTATTCTTTAACATTATTTGGCATAACAAGCAGTTTCCCCCCTAAAGCAGAAAGTGGCAACAGTGACTATTGAGCATCGGACTCAAAAAAGTCCAGAAAGTATTCTAATCAGGACAAAATCAAAGGAAAGGTCATGCCTTGCTCAAAGTATCTTTTGATCAAACAAGAAAGCAGAGTGAATGAAGAAGGTGAGAACAGAACAAACATCAGAGGCTGCAGATGTACACCTGATGCTAAGGAGGAATTCATAAAAATTTGGTTATCCAGATCATGTGTGAGTTTTGATATAGGTATAAATCACAATATGGGGCATCATTTGTGGTTGTTAAACCTGTTGCAGATGAAGCATGAAATCTTAAAAAATAATTACTTAAGCAGGTCTGTAATTTAAAAACTATTTGTAAATGTAAAAACAGTGGACCTCAACTTTATTACTTTTGGGCAGTTGAAGAGCCACATGCATCTGTTAAAGAACCTTGGATTAGATGAGCACTATGCTATTTTTTTTTTTTTAGTATGGCTTGAATTCCCTCTTAAGATAACTAGCTTGACAAGTGGTAGTTTATCTTCCCCTTTTCAGTCCATGGGTCCATCTGAATTCATCAAATCTGTAAGGACTCTTAAAAAGCAGATCCAGGTTAGAGCCTCACTTTTGGCAGTGTTTAGATAAATATATGAGGAGCCGGTTTTTGAATCAAAGTGCACTTATATATGAACTATTTAAGCTTTGTTGTTTGTTATGAGAGAACATTTTACTTCCATATCTAAAAGGGGCCCCGGATGTGACATAACGTCGGGGAGCCCAGTTGGTTTTACTGCAGTAAACAATACTAATGCAAATTCAGAAAACGAAGAGACTTTAAATGCCTACAGCTACACATATGATAAACCACAACCCTTTAATTATGAGCCTGTTGGACACCAGAGAGAGACTGCGGGGAATTAATGGCCAAAGGAGACAGATTGAGTTGTGCTGTGAGAGAAATCAGTGGAGAGTTGGGCAAGAGTCATGGTGAGAGACCATTTTGTGTGCAAGCATCACTATACAGTATCATGCTGAACTGTGATCCACTGCAGTTAATAAAGCAATTATTGACTGCAGTGGATCATAATGATTTTATTTATTTCTGTATTTGAAAAGTCATAGTGTCACAGCTTGTCCTCAGAAGTAATTTCACTACTATAGTTTATTCCAGCCGTGTTCTGCTATTTTTCTGAGCCACAGACGTCATTCTAAGAGAGTTTGAGTGGTGATCTGTGTTTGGAACTTGAAAACAGATCACCGTGCAAAATCTAGGGTAAGAGGCAGTGGGAAACACCAGCTGCCAGTGAGGCAATGTCTGCTGCTTTTTGTGCTTACTACACAGCCAAAGAGAATATATCTGACTTTATTCGCTTTATTTAAAGTTTCTCCAGCTTTCATATTGATCCCAACCACAGTTCCCAATCAGCCATCCATTAGCTAGTGCATGTAGTTAGATGAGGACTGGAACACTGGTAGTATCTCAATTTTAATTAATTTCAGCATCATTCAGCATCAGTCGGGAGGTGAAGGATCTAAGTAAACACGTCTGCCCAACTTGATAACTCTTCACACGGAGCTGAAGCCGTGTCAACTATTAGATTCACCCACGTGGCATCAAATGACATGACTTATATTTAAAAAAAGTCTTTTTTTTTGAGACACTGCAAAGAAATGTCACTCTGTTGGTAAATATTCTTCGTTATGGCAGCCAAAACACTTTTAATCCTAGACAAACTTTCTAAATATCCCTTTGGTCAAAATTGTAAACTGAAATTTGCTCTTTAAGGTGATGGGATGTTGTACTTCATATGGGGCCCACCCAGATAATGTTGCTTACGGGCCTATTGTTGTGTCATTACGCCATTGGCCATAAGTGCAGGAAGCTGGATGCTTCTCATCAGAATCAGAATCAAGTTTATTGCCAAGTAGCTTTGCACTTACAATGAATTTGACTTGGTTTTCATGTTGCAGACAAAAAAAAAAAAAAAGATATATACATATATATATACACAATACAATCCATACATCAAACATACAATATACTATATCCAATGAAAATGTGGTGCATAGCTATATACTACACACACAGTAGACTGTGTGTTCATAAAATGCAGGAGGTCTGGATATGCTATGTTGGTGCAGCTTCTAGGTCCTGAACGAGGGAGGGAGAGAGGCAGTGTCAATGTCACGGGGGTCTCTAGGTATTGTTGATAAGGCTGGTAGCGAATGGGAAGAAACTGTTCTTGTGGTGTGAGGTTTTAGTCCTGATGGACTGCAGCCTCCTGCCAGAGGGAAGTGATGAAATCGTTTGGGGCTGGGGTAAAAGTTCTTTAGGATAGGGACCTCCTCTTGGCCATGCTTTGGTGGAGAAGTGGTTAGCGCACACGGCTTAGAATCTGGCCTTTGGTCCTTTGCCGCATCTCTCTCCCCCTCTCTCATACCCCCTTTCCTGTCAACCTCCTGTCCATAAAAAAATGAGCGACTAGAGCCGTAAAAACTCAAGGGAAAAAGAAAAAGGATAGGGACCTCCCCAAGTTCATACTGGTGCTTATAGAGAGTCCCACAATCCTTTGCGGGACAACACATAATAGGCAGAGCTCACGTCATGGAGTTTAGCAAACATACCTTATTTCTCTTTACTCTGTGTGACACCTTCTTCTGTACTGTACACACCTTTATATGCTTTTGGGTGTTTTTAGAGAACTTCAGCCATTCTCTTCATTTGTGAAACAGCTTTTTTTGATAAAGTTTTACTTCTTTTGAAAGTTTTAGGCCCTGTTTGTTAGCAGATATTGGTGTTATTGTCTTTTAACGACATCTGTAAGACTGAAGGCTGTCTGGATTCAGCAGAGCAGTCTGGAGCTCCTTTCTTTCCCACGGTAGTGTTCTTACTGATGACCCCCTCAAAGATGAAGGAAGAGGAGCTAGAAACAGGAGTTAGGAATTACACTTTGCTGTATTTGGATTGAGGGAATGTATCATATTGGAAGATCATTGGAGTTCCCGCCTGCATTTCCTGTATAAATAGGCATCAACTTCTGCATAAGCAACCATTCAGTGCAAAGGTAACAACAGTTTAATGGCTTGTAAAACAGCCTTTTCTAAGAACCAATGCAGTGTTTTTGTCTATAATGATTTGAGCTGTAAAAGATGGTATAAACCTTTTCTGTCCTGCTTTTGTTGTTAGTTTGATCCTTCAGGTCTAGCTAACCTTAGATGCCAAGATTGTGATTTACTTAATAAACTTTTTACAGAACCTTACATCAGAACTTTATCTTTGAGTTTATGCAATTTTAAATGTAAAGATGGAAAATAAATGTGACATCCTTGCTTGCAATCAAAAAAGCTAAAGTCATTTTCTTATTCTTGGATTACTCTACAAACCTTAGAACAAGGAAAGTAGTGATTTGCACAAATTATATTTTTCTTCCCTATATTTTTTCTTCGTCCAAAAATCTTGCCAGAGTAATATAAAAAATATTAAGGTGAAATCTAAAAAACCTTTATTAATAACTATATGTTTTAAAGATGTATTCTCTAGCATGGTAAAAATTTTAATAGAATATTTGCTTACATGTCAAGAAGTCACAGCAATTTTACTCAAGGATATTATACTGTGAGAATCTAGTACTTATCTTTATCTAATTGACCTTGCTAAATGCCCTGTTATCATTAAATGTGAGGATTCTTAGCTTTAAAGCAAAGACATAGATTCACTCCAACTTGCTTGTCCTTGCGGGCATGATTATGGACTTTTGTTTGTCCCAATGACAACAGGCCAGTTCCTTTCCAGTAACCCGGGCCACTGAAAAACATCAACTGATATGTGGAGTGAGTTGCGTTTGTTAAACAGGAGCTGAGGATCCATTTCAATCTGAGGACATGAACCATAAGGAGGCTTTTCTAAAGCACAATGGCTTCTCTCTCCTCTGTGATAGCAAACCTTTTTAACAAAGGCTGGCTTGTTCTCAATCCATGTTACCGCTGGTAACCCAGCCCTGTTTGCCTGAGTGAGGCTACCTATATCCCTGTCATATTCTGAAGGTCTAACATACTTTATTTTTAAGAATAAGCCATGAGTGACAGCACACTGGTTCAGTTGAAATTGTTGCACAGATGTGTTGCTCATAATTTTACCAATAAGTACATCTGCTCTGAAATTTGAGATAAAAAAATAAATACAGTCAATTTTTCCATATATCCACACACACACAAGCATACACACACACATTCAGCCCTGGATCATGCTGAACTCTCTGTACTCATGTTGAAAAGCAGAATTGAAAATGTGGTGTTATTGAAGGCTATATATATGCACAGCACGATCCCCAAGTAAATCTGTTAAATACAGGGTATTGGTCCTGGTCACAGCATCAGTTCCCCAGAGGAACAGTCCCAGTGCCAATATAAAGTACGGAAAGCCTGCTAATGTTGGGATGTGAAATTCTTTTAGTTTTCTGATACTCCACTGAACACGTGGTCAGATTTAGCTTGAAAATTAGTTGCAAAGCGCCTTTCATGGCTGTGTGTATGATCACTTTAATGCCTTCTGTACTTTAAAGCACGGCTACCACCAGCCAGGATAACTCCTTATGAATTTGAGTCAACCCTGAGACAATGCTGTCATTAATAATATAGCCACTTTATCCTTGTGCCATTTTTTATGCATCGTGTTTTGTTTCTGTAAAGGATTCTCTTATGTCTAAGCCTAAAGCAACATCATTCTAGTTTTCAACAGATTTTTCAACATTTGACACACATGAGTAGCGTCTAACCAAGAAGATGTAATCATCGGTTTTACCATTGCAAAATGTGTCTTCTGCATTTAACCCACCCCTCAGGAAGCAGTGGGCAGCCTCTTGCAGCATCCAGGGAGTATTCCTGGGCTAAGGGTCTTGCTGTGGGACATGGAGTGGAAGTCTTTGTTTTGAACCGGGGATCTTGTGGCCTCTTTCTAACACCCTCCACTCTTGCGACAAGATCACCACTTCCCATGCATTGTGGCTACCTATTTCTGCACACAATTTAGCATATGATTGTTTTTGCCACTCTTTTAATTGTGAAAAATAAGCTAACACATGATTCAATAAGCATTTCAACCTATACAGTCATATCCATAATGTAAAAGTTATTTTTTATTTTCAACAAATTAATCTAAAATTAAGCAAATTGGATTCTTGTACACCTCAATCTCACACAAAGGGTCTTCCTGCATCCAACACCAATAACCTTACAATATTCTCATCCTCCTCTCTGACTGTGAGCAAGATAAAAGTGTCAGTGACAGAACAAAAAGACTCAGTATTCGAATTGAGAGACAGTTTAGTTTAACAAAATGTTTATTTAAAATGGAACTGCAGAGAACAGCATCAGCATCTAAGGCAGGAACCTCTGCAAGAGGAGAACACAAGTTAATGTCCATATCTATTTGGAGTAGAATGATAAGGAACTGGTCTTAAAGTTCAGTCCGTGCCCAGAGGATGAGGTTGGTTTCAGGCAGTTGGCTGCCAACTAGATGCGGTGGACGCCGCTCAAAGAGTCCTAGACATCGAAGTCCCGGAGATCGGGGAACAGACAGGAGATCAGAACTGAGCAGATGAGGAATGGCAGGATAATTCAGAGGACGTAGCCAAAACCAGTGTCAAGGACGTGCTCAGGAGTCAGAGCCAGGAGATCAGAGGTCAGGAGAGGTACCAAAAAGAAATTCAGGACAATGTCAGGAATCAGTTCCAGGTTTGGTACACAGGCAGAATCCAGCAGGAGTCCAAGGACAGGTCAGGCAAAGAGATCAGAACGGGGACAGGCAGGCCCAGAGGTCATAACGCAGAACAGGTCAGAATCAGGTAATCAGAACACAAAGGAAAGAGGGGGCATCGGAGGAACAAGCGTCTGAGATCTCGCGAGAGCTGTGCGTAGGTAAAATTGCGACATACATGTAGTTCAAATCAAATCCATCCAGGTAAGTTCAAGCCAATAATTGTAAATTAAACAAAGTAGGGTTTAAACATTAACAAATGTCTCAATATTTCTCAAGGAAAAAAATTCGAGGAGGGGACCTTGACAGCCTGGAGACCTACCTGGATGAGCGTTTTGACAACACCTTAATGGGGAAGCCTAGAAATCCCGCATCCACAACCAAACGCTGCCGGTCTAGCTCAACCACTACTGCTTCTACAGTACTTTGTCTTCAGACTGGAGATACAGTGATGTCGTGGAATCCATCAACAAAAAGCTAACCCGACTGGACGCCTGTCTTGCCTTGGTAAAAGTCCTGCATAAGGAGTTTCAATCCCAGGGAGAGTCCCTGGAATACAGCCAACCGCAGCTAGCCTCAGTTTCCGCTGAGAACGAAGCCCTGATGGGGGAGGTCACGAAGTTCACAGAGGGGATGATACAGCTGTCCTGCGAAAAACAGACATTCAGTCGCGGAGAATGAGAGACAATCTCGTCTTCGCAGGAATCCTGGAGCAGCAGGAGGAGGACCCCGAGGTGACAATCCATGAGTTCCTCCAGCAGAAGCTGAAAATCTACAGTAGCAGTCGACAAACTTTATATTAATGGTCAGTTGTTCAGGGATCAGAAGATCCCTCCTTGGCTTTATTAGATGTACAACAGGTGGATTTGTTGTCGGTTTACTATATTAGACAAAATTATAGATTCTAAAGGGAGATTCATCATAATAAAAATATCTATTCATAACCAAAAGTTATGTATTGTCAGCATATATGGTCCAAATGTTGCGGATCCCTCATTCTTCCACAAACTTTTCCTCGCACTTTCAAAGCACGGGGACTGTTCTCTAATTATTGGGGGTGACCTCAACTTTGATCTAATTGTAAACAATACATTAGTGATTTTGGTCTTTGTGATGCATGGCGATCTCTTCATCCTAACAGTCAGGAATACACTTTTTTTCTAATGTCCATCATTCCTACTCTCGTTTGGACTGTTTCTTAATCAGCAGCTCGCCGCTGTCTGTCATTTCAGATGCTTTAATCCATCCTATTGCTGTCAGAGATCATGCTCCTTTAACCTTAATAAATAAGAAAATAGCCCCACTAGAGCTGGAGATTTAATACATCTCTGCTTAAAGATGAAGAGTTTCTCAAATTTTCCAAGGAAGAAAGGGCCACATACTTGGAGTGCAATGATTTACCAGGAAGATCAGCATCTATACTATGGAAGTTGGGAAAGCAGTAATGAGAGGTAAAATTATTTCATTCTCATCTCATAAAAAATGTAGAACTAAAAAAGATCCAGGAATTAAAGGAAAAAAATTAAGTTATTAGAAATCTCCCAAGATAGGGAAAAATTGGGTAAAATCCATAAAATACAACTAGAATTAAACAAATATGACATACGAAAATAAATTTTTAATACAAAGACATCAAATAGAAAACTTTGAACATAGCAATAAGTCAGAAAATTTCTTAGCTAATAAGCTAAAAATAAACAAAGAAAAAACAACTATATTTGAAGTTACAGACTAAACTAGTCATACATTACAGGAGGAAAGGTTTTAACAATGCCTTCCCAGATTTCTATGAGCCTTTATACATATCACAGATGAATCTGTCAGATAATGACATTCAACAGTTTCTGGATAAAATAACTTTTCCTAAATTTCAGATAGTCAAAGATTGACCCTGGACTTATCATTGACAACAGTTGAAGTTCAGGAAGCTCTAAAAAGCATGTCAAATAAAAAGGTTCCAGGTCCAGATGGGTTCTATAAAGAGTTTGGGAGCATTCTGGCACCGACGTTCCACAGAATGCTGCAGGAAGCTCAAGAAAAGGCAAATTTCCACTTAATATGAATTCTGCCACCATTAGTCTCCTGCTTAAGTTAGGCAAAGAAGTTTCCCACCAGCTATCGTCCCATATCCTTAATTAATGTGGATATTAAAATAATCCGTAAAGCTTTTGCAAAACAATTAGATAAAGTCTCATAATCCACCCTGATCAAACTGGTTTCATTAGAGGAAGGCAGTCAGCCACTAACACACGCAGATTGCTTAATTTAATAAATTATTCCTACAGTAAAAACATATAATCCAAGGTATCGTCTTTAGATACAGAAAAAGCATTCGATAGAGTAAACTGGAATTTTTTATTCGCTACTCTACATAAATTTGGTTTTGGCAATTTCTTTATAAATTTATAAAGATTTACAAAGGGGCCCCCAAGGGACCTCTCTATAAATTAGGGGCACCCGTCGGGGGGTGGGGCGCCCCTGGGGCCTTGGGTCCCCGGGGCCCGTGGCCGGTTCCACTTCAGAGAGGCTGGCTGCCGGGGGAGCCCGCAGACTCCATTTTTTACGTTTCTTTTTTCTTTACATGCACAAGTGCACTCTCACAAACAACTACAGGTGCTTGGTTTTGGACTTAGACTTAGACAGATTTATTTGATCATTTTGTATAGACAAGTGTAAACAAAAAGAAATTTTGTTAAGAACAGCTCTCTAGGCAATTACATTTTTTAAAGTGCAGCCATGAAAACAGTACAAAATACATAAAAACAGTAATATAAACATATGACTGTATATTTACAGTTCTAACATTTCATTTTCTTCTTAAATAATAAAATATTATAAATATACCAATTTTAATAAAATACAATAAAATAACCCATTTTACATGACATTCAGCAGTCTAATGGCAGTTGGGAAGAAACTGTTATGGAATCTGCTGGACCTGCATGAAGTCTCTTACCAGAGGGCAGCAGGGAGAACAGTCCACGGTGGGGGTGTGACGTTCAAGGTACTCAGAGATTCACTCCCATACAGAAAGTCCATATTCTTATCTTCAGCTACCAGAGTATACATGTCAGATTATATAATACCAACTTTTACTTCAGCGATGGTATCAAGGTGTTACTTTATTGTATGTATTATACTATATCTGTTGGTTGTGCTGTTCTTTTCACATCTCTTTGTAGGTGATGACACAGACTGAAGATGTTTTATCATTATCTCCCTTTTATCTCCTCTTTCTTTCATCCTTTCGTGTTCTACTTACATTGCAGTGCCAGTATAATCTGTAACACTCCCTGCATGAATTATAATAAAGCTATTTATATGCATAAATCAAGCAAAACACTATGGCAAAAGCCATACTGCTCCAGTTGTGAAAGCAAAATCTGTTTGGCTCTCTTGTTGGCATCAACCCAGTTATTCTTATTGCCACATAAAAAAAATAAAATAAAAAAAGAACACAAAGGAATGCCAGATAACTCTCACCAAAGGGTTTAATAATCTGGCAGTGATTGAAGGCTGGTTAAATAGAGGCTGAAGCAGGTGGATCAGATGAACAGTATTGAAACTGGGCAGAGCTAGGCAGGTGAATGGAATGAATAATCAGGCCAGCCATCAGCACCAAGATCATGACAAAAGAGGAAGATGTTAAGAGGGTCTTCCAATGTCTGAATTGGAAGAAAGTATCCCCATTAGACCGATCTCTCTGGGCTCCCTTGATTGGCTCCATCACTTAGTGTAGGGGCTGTGGGGCGCGTCCTATGGGGCGCAGGGGCTGGTTCGGGGGTCCTTGGGTCCTGGAGGGCTCAGGGGGGCGTTCGGAGCGGGGTGCCTGGCGGGTCTAGCCCTGGGGTCTGTTGCCCCCATTGGGGGCGGGGCCTGGGGCACCTCGGGGGTGTCCTACAGCGGCCACGTGCAGTCCTCTTGGGGGGTTCCGTGGTGGTGGATGTGGGCTACTGGCCTGGTAGCTGTGCTGCTGCTGGGTGGGTCCGGGGGTCTGGGATCCCTGAGGCATGTTGCCCTCGGGCGGGGGCCCTGGTGGGGCTTCGGGTTCTGTGGGGAGTACTGCTTGGGGTCTGGGCCAGTGTACGCCCTGCTGTCCGCCCCTGCCGCGTCCTCTGTTGTGCCTCGGGGCCTGTTGGGCTCGGGGGCTCCCTGTCTCGGTCCTGGTCCGGGGCGTCCCCTGGTGGGACTTCGTCCGGGGTGGGGGCTCTGTGTGTTGCGCATGGGCTGGCTGGCCGGGGTTGCCCCCCCCCCCTTATTTATTCATTTATTTATTTTAATTATTATTATCATAAATTTATTTTATTTTATTGCGGATGGACAGGATGGGGGGTGGGTGGTGGTGTCGGCCCTGTGCCTGGCTGGCTGGTGGGTCCTGCTGCCGGCCCCTGGCCCCCGGGCTACGGTGGTGAGACTGGTGGAGCCCCCCTCTCCGGAGGGGCTCTCGGGGAATGGGGGTGCCTATTGGAGTCAGCGGGGGAGCTGGCTCCCTGGGAGTGCAGTAAGCACCCCAGTCCTTTGCTCCCCATCCCCGAAATCCTCCCTCTGCCTGCTCCATCACACTGCCACACATGTAGGTTTTTGGGGAGGGGACCCCACCTTCTGATGACGTCCCCCACCCCAATTTTATTTTGCATTTTAGACACTTCCATCTACAACATTTTCACAACACACATCTATGTAGGGCATTTTCTGGGGGGTGGGGTACAAGGCCACCCAGGGTGGCTTATTTTATGGGCCTCACCACGGTCGGCTTCCTCCATCCCCTCTCGCATCTAGACATTGAGGGTTCAGGGTTGTTGAATGGGGGGGTGCGCTGGCACCGCCTATCTCCCGGAGGGGGGGTAGACTGTGCTGGACACCCACTCTTGGTACTCCCAGTTTTAATTACATCTGAGAGCAACACGCAACAACACCACATTTGAGCAGGCGCACGCAGGATCGGGGTCTTCTCACACCCCTGTTCCCCGGCTACCACCCGGAGTCTTGGGCCTGGAGGAAGAGTGAGCCACCTGGTCTGTGGTGTTGGCGGGGGCCGGCTGCGGGGCCTAGGTGGCCTGCCGGTGGCATGTAGTGGCAAGTAGTTTGGGGGGGAGGGGGGGTTCTGGTTGGGTGGCCTGCGCGGGATGGGGATGGGTGGGCCCCGTTCCCGGGGGGGCTCTTGCTGGGGGTGGTCCGGTCCATGTGCGGGGTGGGGGGCCAGGCTCGAAGCAGGAATGAGAGGGGTTGGTGTGGCGGTGTCGCCATCCAGATTTTAGGTTCACTTATTGGGTCATCCGATAATCCCGGGACCAACTACGGGTGCTGCCGGGTCTTTGGTCCTGGTATTATTGGATGTGAGTGTTATGTGTGAATGTGTGTCCGCGTTTATTTTTTTTTTCTGTGGTGCAAGTGGGGGCACTAGGGAGGGAAGGCGTGATTGAGATTGTTAGTGTTTTTTTTTTTTTCTCTCCCAGGTTGGGGTCTGAACTGCCCCCTCTCCCAAACACATGTCAAGTCTCCGCTAAGTGTGGAGCCCATTCCCCATCCTGCTCTCCCTTCGCTGGCTGGCGTCGGGGCTCGCCGTTGCACTGGTGGAGCTCAGGGTCTGGGGGTGGATGCCCGGGTGGCTACTGGCTCATTCCTGGTGGCCTCTCCGCGGGCCCCGGCCGACTGGGGCCTTGCTGGGGCTCCTGTCTTGGGGTCGGGCGCCCCTGGGGCCTCGTATCCCTGGGGCCCAGGACTGGATTCACTTCAGGGTGGCCGGCTGCTGGCAGAGCCCGCAGACTTGTCCCCGCGGCTCCCCGGGGTGCCGGCATGGTGGTGGCGGGGGGGCTTCCTCTGGGCTGTCTCTCCTCCTCCCTTGGTGGGGGTCTGATTTCCGGGGCTGGCCCCTCTTTGGTGCCTTCACTCTTGGGGTCCCTTTGGGCACCTGGGGCTTTGGGTCTCCCGGCGCTGGACTCAGTGCACTGGGGGGTGCGCCTCTTCGGCTCTCCACAACCACTATTGAGCATTTTTTCTATGGATAAACTTTACATGCACAAGTGCACCCTTGTGCATGAATGGGAAGAAAGTTCCGTTGGTCTCCCCTCTTTGCTTAAGAACCTTTTTATCCAACTAACCTTCATCTTCACTCATATCTTTAACATATCTCTTGAGCAGTGTATTGTTCTCCTTTGTTTTAAATGCTGTACCATCATCCTGGTTCGAGGAAAACATAACACATAATTCTGAGGTCATGAAACGAGTGTCTGGTGCTTAAGCATCTGAAAGAAAACCAAACCCTTTTGCTGGACCCCCTACTGTCTACAGACCTTGCAAACAGGTCAGCGTAGGATGTTAGACAGCGTAAGGTTATTTATATACCACATTTCAGTAGCAAGACAATTGAGATATGTTAGGGATCCATGTGGCCTTCAACACTAACAAGCCAGTCATCCTTAACCAGAAGCATACCCAGCTAACAGTCAAACCCTCTACCTCTCAGTGGATCACCATCTTCCTGACTGGCTGGAAGTGGTGAATGAGGTTGGTTTTGCAGAATCACCTTTAGCTAATCCCATTAAAGACAGAAAATTTATGGATCTGTGACACTATCTGCCTTTTTCTCCCCTGGATGTCCAAGGAACCTGGCTGGGCAGTTGAATCTTTAGAGTGCATGACACAATGATCCCTTTGACATAACTGAGGATAACTAGAGGGAATGTTGGCCTAGTTGGTTAGAGCAGTGTGCATGTGCTCTGAGAAGGTTGCAAGTATCTGGTTTGATCCCCATTGCCTCCACTCTGGCTTCCTGAGCAAAACCCTTAACCCCACACTGCTCCCCAGGTGCCACCGAATGGCAGCCCACTGCTCCCCAAGGGGATGGGTCCAAATGCAGAGAGTGCATTAATTAGTAACAATAAACATATTTACATTTTTAAAAAATATATCACTATTTAAACCTAAAACAGTTAAATTAATTTCTCTGCTTTATAACATCTTATCAGTTGGACCAAAAGGTCTTTGTAACACAAACCTTGAACTGAAACTTACTTTTATTTTTAAAGTTAAGTCTTATTTTTTGTCTCATTGGACAAAGTGAGACTTAGTTTGATAATTGTCATGTCTGGTCTAGGTTTTTCTTAAGTCATACATTTACATTTAAATAGTTGAAATGCTGCAGGCAATAGTTGCTGTCTGCCATGGAGTAATGAGGTTATAACTTTCATTTTTCAAATGAAAGTTATAACCTACCAGTGGCTCAGCCAATTTATTTTTAATATGCAGAGCTCTTTTGAGTCTGACTATAAACCCCAGCAACTGTGAAAACAGTAAGGAAAATAAGATTAGTCACAACCAATTTTCTGGAAATTAAAGAATTCATTAAGATTAAAAATAACTTGAAGTAAGGCAGATTTGGCCATGACTGACCATAACTGCCTCTGCAGACTTGCAAACACAACAAATCTTCATATGTATTCCTTTCTTTTAGGGTTTGCTAGTTTCTATTTCATTTTTTTTAAGTTTTTGTAAATAATAAGAGTGCATAGATTTTTCCCTTTGAACATTGTAGACATAAGAAATTCCAGTTCATTCAAATCTGTTCTGTGTTGCTTCTATCCAACCTGTAATTAATCCTGTTGTTCTAATTATATTACAACAAGCGTAGAAGGCATATCTTCAGTCTGGAAAGAAATACTATGATTAGATAGTTTTAAGGTTGTTTTAGTGTGATTTTTTTAATGCCATCTCCAGGTGTTTATTTTAGCCAGATATAACAATCTTGGATCTCTGATATGTTTAATTCTCAGTGGGAGGAAGAATGAAGACTCCAGGTACCAGCCTCAACAGGTTTTGAATTAGCATTTCACCCAAAACTGTTAAAATCTTCCATAGCAATGTGATAAACTATAGATATTTAGATTTTCTTTAACACAGGTAATAAAAGACTAAGCTGTACCTGCTGCAACAGTACCCCAGTCAGTAGAGGAGCTCCACAAGGATATGCGCTTAGTCCACAGTTTTACTCTGTACTTACAAGGGGTTGCTAATAATGGCAACACTAGTAAGAATTCACAATAAAATTAATCCTAAGTCACTTTACAAAAAAATTTGTCCGTCCATCCGTCTGTCCATCCATTTGATGAAATTTTGATTTCAGAAGTGGGAGGGACGCAAATATTTTTTAATATAACTGACTTCAGTGTGTTTGACCATCCAATTTACAGACCTGATTCAGTGGCACATAAGATGTTTGTAAAGTGAGCTTCTCAGGAGTGACAGCTGTGACAGCCAATCACACAAGAAAACACTGTGGGCCAATGAGGAGCTTAAAGGCAGCCTGAACTCAGGGAAGTGGGCTTCAGTTTGACCTGTGGTTTACCGCATGGACCTAGTGCTCGACGAATGTCTGTGTACTCTAGCGTAACATTGTTTTTGGACAGTAAAAAGTGCAGGGGACCAAAACGGACATTTGAAAAAGTGCAGGGGACATGTCCCTCCAGCGTGTCCTGTGTCGTCCCTTGTGCCTCTAATTTGTGAAATATAATCGGAACACCCGCCAAGGGAGGAACCCAGGGGGCATCCAAAACTGATGTCCAAGTCACTGTGGCTGACTTCTCTCAATGTGGAGAGGACGCCTCTCCTGGATGACCAAGCTCCTTACCCTATCTCTAAAGGAGTGCCTGGGGAAAACTTCTTTCAGCCACTTGTATCAGGGATTTGTCTTTTGGATATGAACCAGACTGCATTAAGATAGAGAAGGGGTAGGACCGTAGACCGACAAGTAAATCAAGAGCTCTGTCTTATGGCTCAGCTTCCTCTTCAACACAAAAGACCATTGCAGTGTCTGCATTGTGGCGACAGCTGTACCAATCTGTCTGACGATCACCAGCTCCCTTCTACCCTCAGTTGTGAACAAGTCCCAAAGATACTTGAACTCCTCCACATGAGGCAGGAACTCTCCTCCATCCTGAAGAGGACAAGCCACCTTTTCCAGGTCAATAATCATAAAATCAGATTTGGAGAAGTGGATTTGGCTGCGAAATATGAAATGGAGTCAGAGGAACCACATCATTCACAAAAAGCAGGGAGCAAATCCACAGATTCCCAAACCAGAACTTTGGCTATGCCTAAAACTTTTATCTATAAAGGTGACAGTGGGCAGCCTGTAATCTGTACGAAGCAACTTTTTAAATTGTTCTGTAAATGATAAATTGCTGATATAAAGTTCTCCAATCAAGATATTCCATATTTTCGGTTATTTTCAATTTTGCATGGTCTATAAGAAACAGTTCAGGAAGCAATTTATATGTGGCAAATACATCATCTCCAGAAAATATCTGGAGCTAATAATTTATGTCTAAAAAAGTTAGAATTAGACCTGTCTGATGGTTCATGGGAGAAAAAGTGATGTCATGGCAAGCAGATAGAGCATTCTGAAAAAGACAGGAACAGGACGGACAGTCTGCTTTGAATAGGGAGGGGTAAGTGGGAGTATTAGGTGTTAGTAGCCAAGAAAGTTTAGACGACGCTGAATCTGAAACTTGACTGCCCTCAGATATCTGGGAGCACTGGGTGTCACGGCAGATGGAAACTGCTGCTGGGGAGGCTGAAGTGTGAGAGACACTTGCACACAGTGCTGAGGATTCTTGGCATTGCAACCCACTGACAAACAATCCTAACTTTATCCTGTGAGCTGGGCCAACTGAATGGCTGCAGTGTGCAGAGTTTACCCACCGAGGGGGGCTGCAGCTCGCCCCGTCCTAACTCTGTTCCCATCCAAATACTGTGATGTCTGAGGCTGGTCTGTAAACTCCATTTATCATAATTTCTGTGTTGGAGTTAGTTAATGTTCATAGTAAGAATAAAATAATCTATCGTATTAGGTGGCTGGAAGATAAACTTTCCTGTTTTTCTGGCCATCAAGCATTTTGCTTAAGAGATCTTTGGTCCCACACATGGTAATAATTACTGCCAGATACATGGGAAGTGTTTGCCTTTAAATAAATAGACTAAATTAGCTAAAAATACAAACATGTAAATACAGTAATCACAACTTTTTAATTTGTTAAAGTGATATACTTTAATGCAGCAACTCCTCAATCCAGTTGGATGCAAAGATCAAACCAAACTGATGTTGTTTTATCATTAGAAGTAGAGGTGTGGTGGTGCTGCAGGGATCAACCCATGTATGGAGGGCTTAGTCCTCAATGAGGCCGCCATGGATTTGAGTCCCAGACTTTTGCTGAATGTCTTCCCCCTCTCTCAACCCTATTTCCTGTCAGCCTACTTTCAAATAAAGGCCACCAGTGCCAAAACAAATCTTAAAAAAAAAAGAAAAATACACCCACATTACTTCAGGTCACATTGACAAGAGTTGAAAAATGAAAGGACTCAGTGGAAATAAAAGGGATGAAAAAGACTTAAAGAATGATGGTTAATAAAATACTTCCAAAGACAATGAATAATCCATGACTTCTTGTTTCCCTTTTAAAAACTTAATGTCCCCTAAAACCCCATTTCTCTTAGGCGTTCTTCATAACGAGACAAACGAACATGCAATTCCAGAAAGCCAAGATATACTTACAGAAAAACAGCTACTTACATGAAGTTGTCTATATCTTTGTTAAGAGCAACAATTAAATTGCTTAGGAACAGGCGTAACTTTCTGAAGGACTGGTGTGGACATTATTTTAGTAAAGAGATTCATAAATCTTTTTAAACAGCACAGAGAGAAGTTTGGAGAGCTGCAGATTTAAAGGTAAAACAGATTTACTGGGATATGCAAAATTCAATAAAATATATCTCCAAGTTTACCAGAAAGTTTACAAGAAAAAAATATGCTATATTTAAAATGCAGCATATCCATATTTTCCTGGATGGATGGATGGGATTGAAATTGTATTTCTAGGGATGCATGGTATATCGATTTTGGCATCGGAATCGGCTGTTATTCGTTATGAAGGCGTTCGGGTTGAGTAATTGTAGGTCCATCACCCACCACCTGAGTGTCCCCACCAACTTACATCACAAAGTTACACCCTTGTAGCCTAATAAAGTAGCCCCACCCGCTAGCGGCCAAAATCATTTTTGCCTGCGAGTGGTCTAGCCTCGATCGATGCCCCAGGCCCTAGAACTGACGGGCCAATCACAACGCAGAGATGTGTTTCGAATATTTGGATGCAAAGCGGGCGGGGTTTTGAGGGAGGAACGACAAAGCTGCATGAAGCTGGAGAAAGCACAACAAGGAAGATAGCAAAAACTATTGAACAGTTCTCGTTTGACTCAGCTTTGGAATCAGTTTTGGAAGGATTAGACTTGGGATTTTTGTTGAAACGTGAGCCGGAAGAGATTCTATGCTCATTCCTTTTTAACCAGGACGTATTCGCTGTTTTTCCGACAGGCTGTTTGTTTACCCTCCCCCACCAGCTTTCTGTCACGCTTACCTCTTCACAGTCAGTTGCACTCATTGGTCAGAGCGTTGGCCAATAGGCACAGGCATGGTTTGAAAAACAACAGGTTGTTCTCATCAACAATCTTCCAAAGTCTCATTCATCTGGGCCAGACTAAATTACACATTTAATCTCACATTTAGTCTGGTTTATCAGGCTAACACTTGAACTTGTAGCAAAATCTGGACAAGGACCCTCATTTTGTCTTGCCACAGATGGTAAGGAAGAAGAGAGAGGACTGCAACATTTTAAAAGATATACTAAAACATGACAGGAACTTTTCAATATCCCTAACAAGAGCATTGATCTTCATAAATCCATGTATGACAAAACTTTTTTTGACTCCATTTGTCATTCTGTTTCTTTAAAATCACTGCAATGATTCAAACTTCTCAACATAGGTAGAAATCCTTCTGTTAAGCAATTGGTATGACTTTGATCCTCACTTGTTGGAAATACTGTTTTAGATAAACAATCTGCTGATGTGAGCGAGCCATTGAAAGCCCCCCTGAGAGCTCACATAAAATGTGATGGGGAATTACACAGTATATTTTATACGGGCTTTGAAAAAAAAGGGAGCACTATGTTAATAAGTGTGTGGTCGGTAGAGGATCATGTTTCTGAGACTTTTCTGGGAAATAAAAGAAAAACTTGGAATAAAAGTTTTCAGAAGTGGGTTTAAATGATGTTTCCACCTTCTAACCCACTGGACGTCATATGAAGCCAAGAATAGAGGTTATTTAACTTCTGCTCTGTCCTTCCAGCATAGAAAGCTCAATTCTGAGAAAAGTATTTTAGGCTGTGATCTTCATCATCACTAGTGGAGTGTTGATGATCTCCACTGAAGGTTCTCAGAAGTCTAGTCACATGCAGATGGACCCTGGTTCAATTTGATTAAGGTTTGTTTAGTCAGGCCTAGAAAATATCACTGAATATGCTAGATGTCTATACCTTTCTCTGTCTGCCTGATTGCTCAGCTCCCACAATCTCCAGCTGCAGAGGGGGCTGGGAATACTGGCCACCATTTCTCTGAACACCATCAGGTTATATTAACCACATGGTTTGGTGCTGATATTAATCTCAGCATAGCCTTTGTGTCTTGATTTGACGCCAGAGTTGCTGGAATAGATTTGAGGATGGAATTTTCCCGAAATCATTACCAACTTCTCTTCATGCAGTTTTCTCTTATAACAAAAAGCAAGGTCTTGTCAAAACATATAAATCAGCATTTTGTTTTGCCAGTTTTCACTACAGAGATTTGTGTTGTCCTCCAAATAATGGTAATCCCCATTATACTTCAATGCCGGTCGTAAGGGGCCAGTCAAAAACATCATGGGAGCCTTAAACAAGATTTTTATTCAGATTTTTCTTCTGATTTGAGCCAGAAAAACTATTGAGATGGTTGTAAAATTTTGTTAAGCTGGATGTTGACCATGTTCAAAACCTAAAACTAGGTCCACGTTTACAACACTATTTAAGTGTGATAGATTATTAAAAAAGTGCCTTGAATGAAGAAAGTTGTATTACACCACTGGGTAATACAGATATCAAATTAGATTAGATATAAAAGCTTTGGAAAACAATTGGTATTTAATGAGGATTCCAAATAAACTTCAATGTAAAACAATAAAAAACAACTCAGCAGTTTAATAGTTGTGAGCATTTCTGAGATTTAAATCTCACTTGAGTAAGTTATGAGAGAATTAGATCCTTCTTTTAATTGCTGAATAATCAGACAGCTCACACAGTGAGAAAAATAATTACACAAACTAATTTCTCATGAAATTATTACATCTGTCTGCCAAAAGGTCAGAAACTTATTGTAAGAATCTGAGGCGCCCCAAGGAATCCCAGGAAAAAATTGTGTTTTTCTTCATGTGAAAACAACATAGTACCCAAGAGCTTTTAATGAAAACATCATTCTGGTAAGATTTATAAGTGAAAAGGGTTTTACACTTGAGCTATCCAGGAGTACTGAGCTTTTTGCGTGATTTGATTCTATACATTAAAGGAGATGAAAATAACACCAAACAAACAGGTTTGAAAAAAAAAAAGCTTAGTTAATCTTCATGTGTGATCCTCATTTAATGCCAATTTGTTACATTAAGACACACCGGGCGTCAAGTTCTTCCTCAGCTGGTCAGAAGTCTGTCTGTTCAAACAGAGCATTATTGATGTTTAATTTTGCACAATTTCCTCAGAGTGTGTTTAAGAAGGAGAGTGTCTAAAACTGCAGATATATAGGCCTACCTGCTTAAAACATTGAGTTAAATCTGTTCTGTTTAGATTGAGTGATTATAATCCATTTTTCTCATTTAGAAATAACAGACAATCGGTTTTGTCCTTGTCGAGGTTTCTGGAGAACATTCCTGTTAGGTAGATCCAAAACAGGGTTTAGAAAGTTGAAAAAACTGCTCTTAAGTTCCACCAGCTAGGACATTTATAGCTTTCTCATTTATTTTCCTCACATATGACTGAACACATACCCCTACAAAAAAGAAAAACCCTGTTTCCCACTGGCAATTTTTTATATTGCAAGTCACAAATTAGCATTTCCACTTTGTTTTGATAGGTCTTGTTTATAGTTTGGCTCATAGCCTATTTTAATACAGCAGGGGTTTTCTTGGTGACAAACCTCCCCAGAAAAAGTTGGAGTCTTTCTTTATAGAATAAAAATCGTTTCTGCCCCAGAGCCAATCATGTGACACAGACAGAAAGGAAGCAAAAACAGCTAATACTGGATTACATTATATAGATGAATTAACACTTACATTTTTAGAGAAATCATAGAATTTGTGGCTCACTGGAATTGGTTTATGGCTTGGAGTGTAGTCTTGAAGAGACTACAGATGATAAAAAAAAAAACCTTTAATTTCCTTAAATGTATGTTAAGAAATACAGATGTGCAGTTGCTTACTTAGTAATCTGGGTGCGGTTGACATAAAAACTCAAACCGCACACCAACAGGTTTCAGCAGTGAATTTCACTCAGGGACTCCAGTTATGATCCCTTTAGAATCACTCCTATCACTTAGTTATACTGTATATCTGGTAACTTGTTTCAGTCCGTCACAGTGATGAGTTTTTTTTGTAAAACTGATGATAAAAAATACACTCACACAAAAGAAAAAAAAAAGCCATGAAAAAAGAGTTATAGGTTAGCCAAAAACATTAAAGCTCAGAGAGGCCCTTAAACTGTCGGCCATCTCAGTAGCCCCAGACCAGAGACAACACTTCCAGTGTTTACTGCAGTCAGAACAGCAATAGGGAGTCATTAAAGTTTACTGTGGCAAGCAAGTCTGACCTTTGGTACCTAGCCAAAGTGATGTAACACAGTGACCTGCTTTCCATGGCTCAGTGGAGACTGTATCATTAATGATTTGATTGGATCAAAATGCTTTTCTTCATTGTTTTCTTCCATCTGCTTGGTTGAGACCATCAGAAGTCCTGCTTTAGCTTATCTTCGTTAATGTTAGACTCATGGTACCCTTTATTTAAATCAGAAAAAACAGCATTATTTTGGATTGTGTTTTAAAGTTGAAATCATCATACGATCTGTTTGCAGGAAGAGGAGAAGAATATTTAGTGTCCTCTTCAAACCGGAGATGCCTCCTCTGCTCCGAGACCCAGTGACTTCCTGAAACCACAAAGAAAGAGTGGGTTTGTGTGATGTCAGCAAAACCAAAACAGACACAAATACACTCATCAGCCTTTCCCATCTCCCCCAGAAAATACCGAATACATTTCCTCTGTGCAACACAAACTGTCACTGGAGACCCCTTGCAGGGATGTAACCCACGCTTTAACATGTCAGCTTGTGCTAAGGAGGACCTCTTTGTTTACTCCTTTTTTAACTTGATGGAGCTTTTGGACAGGGTTACTTTTCCTTTGGGCTGCTGAAGTCTCGTATGGTGGTGATAAATCCTCCACAAGCTTGAAGCAAACACAGATGTTTGTCAAGCCAAGCCTACATTTAATGTTTTCTTTTTCTAAAATGATTCATGATTTCACAGTTCTAGTTCCTCCCACAGGGAACCAGCAGAAGAAGGAGGTATACTGCAAACAGTGAAAGTGGAGATAAAAAGACAATGGTGTCAATTTTTAAGTCAAGACATCACAGCTGCACATCTAACAGTATACTCCTAGCTGACATTATATTTAAAGTATTAATAATCTCTAGTCTATTTCATTAATTCTTTTTCGGGAGAAAATTATTATTGGTCATTAGATCTTATAGTTTTGTCTTTACTTTTTTGACTATCTTCCTCTTCCTTGCTGTTTAGTCTTCTTTTGTTATTTTTGTCAATCAAACAGTTGTAGCTTATCCAGAATGCTGTTGCCTGCATCCTCACTAAGTCTAAGAAAGGGGAGCACATAATCCCGATTCTAAAATTCCTAAAATTCCTGTCTCAGAAAATAAACTATAAACTGGTATTCTTTATATAACTAAATGTCATGTCACCAAAATATATTACATTAGACCTATTGTCATCAGCTATCCGGACCTCTCTGGCATTTTGGCTTAAATCTACTCTGCGTAACCAGGGCCAAACATTGAGAAGCTATAAAAGTCAAAGAAGCCATAAAAACCTCTTTATTTTGAGTTATCTGATTGTTCATAATCATTTTAAAGATATAGAAGAGGATGTTCCCTAATTTTTGAAAAGAACCCCCATCTCCACTTAAAAAAAAAAAAAAAGCGCACATGCAAAACGCTGTACCTGCTCCCGAGGGGGACGCCTATTATATGTGTGCGAGAGCATGCACCAGCCCATTTCTCCTCGTGCACGCTCTGTTTAAAAGTTGTTGTTTGCATCACTCATACAAGATTACTTTCCAAAAAAAGAGTTGCATTTTTTCCGCTCTTACAACCCACTTGTCCATTTTCAAAAGAACCGTGATGAGAAAGACGAGCTTCAATAACTGGCTGAAACCGTAGCTCGCCACACATATAAACCTGAAAATGTGCATGCTCAGAAAAAGGAAAAGCTACCTAGGGATTAGCACGTAGGACGGCCTTACATAAACATATCACCAGAATGATTGACAATTAGGAGGACCATTTATTTTGATGATCTACCTGGAAAAAGAACATCCTCCACTATACCTTTTTAAGTTTGTAGTCTCACTTTTTTAACTTACCTCTATCATAATTATCTAATATACTTTTATCTATGTTTGTTTTCTCATATTATGTTAATGTAGAGCACAATGGAATTTGCTAACAAATAGTATAATTTAGGTCTTGCCTTCTCTAGTCCACACCCCACTGTTCAATATTCCTTGAAGTTTTACTTTTTACTTTTTTCTTTAAAACTTATTTATTTTTATGTTCTCTATACTTTTTGGTTATTCCTTTTAGGTATGTTTGTTTCCCTCACATTGTTTATATATCAATAATACCTCTGTTCAGTTCTTCCAATATTTATTTTATTGTTTCACCCTCAGGCCATGCATTGTGTTTTAACAAGTGATGCTATTTCTCGTTTATCTGTGAGATAAATTTCTATTTCTATTTCTGACGTATGATGGAGAGGAGCTGTGTTTCATGCATCCAATCCATTGAGGCGGTGGGGATGAACAAACTGACTTCTCCAAGAACCACAAGCTTGAAATAATTTTTTTTAGAACTGGGTCCACACATTTATTTTTAAGTAATCACCCAGTATATAATAGTCTTTTCATTTCTAATCAACATCCTGTTATTGACATGATACTTGTATTTCTCCACAGCATTAATTTAGTTTAAGCACCCCCTCATCTGGTCCAACATCTTTGACACAACACAGCATAGTGATAAACAACAGGGTGTGTTTTCTGTTTTTTTTTGACAGCAGAAAATTACCACTGCAAATATATAAAATAGATATATAGATAATGGGTTTGGTCTGAACACATTCATATGTGACCAGTTCAGAGTTAGCCAATCTTTAGATGAGCAAAGCACAAAAATAAGAAACTCGGGTTTCATCTTCAATCAAAGGGGCTTCCACAAAATACTGACTCAACTCAACGCAGAGTGACCCTACATATTTTTTAAGTTTTTATGCATGCATAAATTTGTGTATGCCAATCACATAAAATCCCTGCAAAATCATTTATAATTGGAGGTTAAGAAGCATGCAGGAATACTTAAGTCTGACTGCAGGCTGCAAAAGAAAGCTCTATAGCTGCAGAGGTAGGGGAAAGGTGCCGGACACGTCTCAGCATTTGAACTATAGTGCACTCAATGGATTACTGTGCAGTTGAAAAGGAAATCAGACTAAGAGGGGATTTGCACACTAACACAATTCATCCTGTTGGCACAGGAACACTACTTTATTAATTAACCAAGTTTGACATGATCGGCTTAAACAACTGAATGTTTGCAAACAGCTACATTATTGGAGTTAGTTGCCTTGTAATTATTAACGCACAAAACTGATGCATACTGTGATAAATTGCTGGTCAGGTTATAAAAGATTTCTGTACGAAGGTAATCCTTTTGTTCTTGCAGAATCCAGGGACGGGTGTTAGGTTGTTTTCCTTTTTTTCTTTTTTGTTTGTCAGGAAATTGAAACTGCAGCACAAACGGAAAGAGCTCAGAGATCAAAATCGCAGCCTTGAGAAGAACCACAGGATCCCTCTACAGACAAGTCATGCATATGACTCATTCTTTACTAATGGGTTAGAAACTATTTTTAATTCTAGACGAATTATGGAATAATCTTTCCCTTGTTTTTTGTCTTCAATCTTTGTTTCTTTTAAAAAATAAAATCCTCTGCAGCTTAGGTGTCACTCAGTAAAATTAACATTTTGTTGTCAGGACTGGGTTAAATGTCTTGTGTTTAATTTCAGCTTAGTTTACTCAGTCATTTAGCTATTTTGGTCGGTACCCCAGTTATTTTGGTCAAAGGTAGTCTAAAACTGCGGCACCACCAAACTAGTGCTCAGTTTGGCAGATTTGGCATGAGTGTGAGTGTGTGTGGCAGTAAATAGAGATTTAGACACAGCTGAATGTAAAAAGAGGTTCTTAAAGTCTTTGGGTGGTCCGCCCTCTTAGCCTGCTTTTTGGAAGTGGCGGCACCAAACAGTGGTCATTATTAGCAGACGAACCACCCCACCAGGCTGGGATTACCTTGCAGCCAGCTGCATATGTGAACGTCTAAACAATCCTCCCACCGTGTTTTGACATGCTCTATTATAGGTTCTGAATTCCATACCAGATCCAGAGGGAAAAAAATGACATCTAAATGAAATCATTCATTTGCTCGTCTGATGTCATCCAAAAATTGCCATAATTGCCGAGCTCTGGCGTCTCTGGTCTGTGCCTGGAAAAGACACCAGCAGTAGGAGAGGTGCAGACTGGAAGGATGTTCTTTGCTGGATCTATTTCAACTATGGCCATATAATCATGGGAGAACTTTCCCTGCTCTGCTTGACCAAAAGTGCACATCTTTAACACTTGAATATAGGAGGCAAAGAAAAAACTGGACTTGGTGGGGTCAGATAACAGCTAATGCTAAACTCTGGGAGCCAGCAGCAGGGCTTAGTGTTCAGTGCAGCAGCTTGTGGGAACACACAGGTGCAGTTATGTAACTGAATAAAGCCTGAGAGCCTCAAATGCAGAAAGAGTGAGATGCTTTTAAAAAAAAACTATTAGAAAACAAAAGAGTAGAATGTGACCTTCTCTGCAAAGTTCTCCCAGGTTCATCAAAATGATGCAGTAGCTCTTAAAATTTACAAGAAAATATTATTTGAGATAGAGTAATTTAGAAAAGTAAAAGCTACATAAATAAATATTCTCAGGATCATTAATTATACAGTTTGATATA
>NW_015150674.1:211098-244952 GCF_000732505.1 Cyprinodon variegatus | reverse complement strand
TAATTTAGGGTCCACTTTGCTTTTGCTGCTTCTTTTATATATCAGCACCAACAGGCAGCCCAGCATACACTTGTTAATCAATCGGTAAAAAAGACTGTTCTCCAGTTTACAGTAAGGTCTTTTTGCTAAGTCAAGCATAATACTTCTACCTTTGTCTGAGCTAAACCAGTCGGTTTTCCAGCCAGCTTCCTTACATGGATACTTATCCCCTCCCGGTCTCCGCTCCCCTCCACTACTTGCCTGAGATAAACACAGTTTCACTTTACCTGTTGACTGGGGTTTTATATTTGGTTCCTCTAGAATAGTAATGTTAAGAGCTTTACTGCAACCATTTGTAATGGGTTTAAACAGGTAGAGAAAAAAAATTACCTTTTTCTTTTAATGTCCTCCATACTTCCATCTCTGTGATAGGACAGGGGGATGTGTTTTTTTAATGTTTATATATTCCAATAAGGTTTTACAGAGGTGTTGCTTTTACTCTCTTAATAGGAGAACGTTTTTCACAGAAAGATATATATTCCCGACTACTGTACAGTATTTACTGAAACTAAGTACATTCTTGTGACTTCTCTGAGATTTAAAAATGAGAGCATCCAAGAACTGCTGATCAAATGAATTTGACTGATTATTAGCAAGAAAGAAAATACTTTTTTGTGAGCCAATTTTTGCTTCTGATTAATCTCGGAATAGTTTTAAGGCAAGTTCTATACAAAAAAGAAAGGTGTCTTAAGTGCTAAAGTTAATTTGAGAACAAATAGAAAAGAAATGAACTAGAATGGCTGGTTTGGAAGGGAGGTAACAAGGAGAAAGCCTCTTCTCAAAAAAAGAACATGGCAGCAGCACAGAGGTTTGCAAATCTGAGTCTGAATGAACCAGACAACCTCTGCAAAGAATAACAGTGTTTGTTATTCGGGTAAAATGCCATGTCTGGAGAACCAAACACAAAGATCAGCTTGGGTACATCATCCAACTGTCAAGCACAGTGGTGAAGGGGATATCATGATAAGGTAACCAGATTTCTAAAATCCAATCTGGGGACATCTCCAGCTGGTAGATAAAAATAAATACATATCATCAAAATAAAAATAGGAAATGGGGACAATGATGCTTTCATCAATTTTTACATATTTATTAATATATCAACAACAAAATCAAGTGTAAAATCCAGGAATCCACCTCTTCTGTTTTCTAAGAAAAATAAAATTAATCAATCAATAGTGTTTATTACTGCAATCTTCTCTGTTGTCTATTCTAAAACAGGGACATGATACAATCAAAATATCTTCCAAACACATATAATATCATCATACATATTATAATTATTATGATGATGGTGATTATTATTATTACTGTTGTTTACATGGTGTGAAATGGCCTCAAATAATATTGATCCTTCATGATCTCAGCTGATTAAATACTAAAAAGGTTAATCGCCACAACATTTGGAGCTACAAGTAAAAAATATAATAAATGAACATTAAACAGGTGTTTATCTCTCAGATCATGCAGATCTTCTCTCATTGAGTTTTCCTTTTATTGTCTCTTAATTTTTTATGAGGAACTTTCATATATCCAAACTGAGCGGTAGAAAAGTAGACTTAAGCCTGGAAGTCTATGCTTATAAATCACAACCATAAAACAGCAAAACAACTTATAACTCTACTTACAAAAACTAACTATCTGAAGATATAAACTAAAGGTCACAGATCAGTTCTAAAAACATCTTCAGGTGAACCCTTGTTGATCCCTGGAGAACCACTGTACCATATTAGTACCTTACAAGGAATTTTCAATCATTCTGTTTAATTTTATCTGACACTATTTACTCCTGCCAGCTGCAGCCAATGGTCTGTCTTAGTTTTTGTTGATTAGCTTGGTTTATGTTACATTTCCAGTCCTCATCTTTAGTAAAACAAAACACATCAAAGCCCTTTTTTTTATTAACCTAGGCACGAAACAAACATTTATCACAATGATCATCCCAATTTAAATCAAATGAACGGATTAACACAGGGCAGCTGCAACCCGTTGTGATAACGAACTTCCTCATCTGTTTTGAAAGTGGTGGGCTCTGCTTATCGTCTATACGTCAGCAGCTGTTAATCAGATAGCCAACAGCTGTTTCTGCATGCAGCAAACTCCTGCAGTCTTTCTAGTGTAATAACAGTCTACACTCAACAGTTCTCCCCTCATTCATAAAATGGTAAAGTCAGGGACATTTCCAGCGACAGCTTTAGCCGGGGACAGGTGGTCCAAAAACGGGGACTGTCCCTGGAAATCAGGGGCCTCTGGTCACTGTATATTATGATGTGGACTTATTTTGTGCCTACAGACCTGAGTACAGTTTGCATACATCCATTAAGTTGGATATAGCTCATTCATATACCAAAGTACTGCAGATTCCAATGTGAGGCCATCTGTTCGACAGCTTGACCCAGTTTGCCTAAACTGGATGAAGCTAGACAAAAAAAAAAAAAAGATTTCTTCAAATGACTTCTTGAAAACATACTGTAGTTCTACAAGCTGTTGAATCATGGCGTGCAGTCATGTTTTCCCAAAAATTTATTGACAGACCTTGAGACTTTCTTTTCCCATGACTGCAGCTAACGGCCGGTTGGAAGGGAAACATAAAAACAGTGGGATTCTGTCTGAGGCGTCTCTACTAGCCAGATCTCTGAAGCTCTCTGCATGAATCCACTGTCCTGCCTAAATCAAACAGGATAAAAGTTAAATCTTCGTGCTCTTCACTTTTGACTATCAGAAAGCTAAAATGTTTGTGTTACTGTAGCTTCTCTTGTATTTTTTTTTAGAATAAATCTTTATCAGCTTATAGATCTGTGCTTGTTGGTAGAAGGGATGCAAGTTTGCAGCCCCTGCCACATAGATAAAGCAGTTTAACCTTAAACAAGTTTAACATAATCAGCAATTAAAAAAATATTAGCAAAGATGCTAATAAAATATTGCCATCTCCAGAAATAAAACTAACACAACTGGAACCAAATATCTATATATCCATTCTGCATAGATCTGCTAACTAAGAGAACTGCTTAAACGTTAACCAACCCAGCAATCAACCAAACCCACCAATCAACCAATCAACCAACCAGCCACCCAACCACCAAAACCAATCAGCCAAACCAACCAACCAACAAAACCAATCAAACAAAGCCACCCACCAACCAACCAACCAACCAACCAACCAACCAACCAACAACCAACCAACCAACCAACCAGCCAACCAACCAACTAACCCACCAACCCAATCAACCAAACCAACCAACCCACTAACAAAATCAATCAACCAAACCCACCCACCAACCAACCGACCGACTGAGTTTTGCTTCATACCATCAAGTTGGTATGAAGCAAAAGTCAAAGTACAAACAGTGCAAACATTTCAATTAAAGTTGAAATATGTTTAATGTTCGACAAGGTAAAAAAAAAAATAGTATTCTAGCAGTGGAAACAGATTTTACAGTCATTGACCTGCAGCATTCACTGCTCCTGCAGGAGTATGTAGCGACAAAAGAAAGTGGATTGCAATGCATTGTTGACATTACAGTAATCCCTCAGAGCATGCAGAAAGGTGAAAAAAAAACCCCAGTAGTAAATAATAAATTTTGTTGTCTAAGAGATGGGCATAAACAGGGAAAAGGCAGTGCTGGTTTAGCTGTTTTATGTTGTAAGCTGTCCCTGGCTAGCCTCTCTATAGCTTAGCTTCCTTCTACCTGACAAGCAGACCCCAGTTTGTGAGACTGAAGAAGGAAGTGTCTGACCAAGAAGCAAGCAGCACGGGAGCATCAAAGGGAATGGTCCTTTCACCATTCCTTTTTGCTCTCTACACCTCTGACTTCCAGTGCAAGACTCCTGTCTACTGCAGAAATACTCAGATGACTTGGTTCTCACGCGGTGTATCAGATGGAGAAGAAGCTGAGTAAAGGATGGTGGTGGACTGGGAACTCACAGAAAGTTAGTTTTTTTAAGGTTTTGCTCAATATTGCCTTACTCTTTCTCTGCATCCACTGTGCCTGTACTGCAGTACAGGCACATCACCAACCATTTAGTTGCTTCTTAACGCCACTTTACATGGGAATAACATGGAACTCACTACTACATTCACCCTGACTGTCTTTGTGGATAGGACAGCATGAATGCAAAATAAATATAGGATAGCACAGATGATATGTATTCCTCCAGATCAGCACCCTCTTTGAACAACTATTAGAGCTCAAAGCAGTTCTGTAAGGCTGAGCAGGCACTCTTCACTCCAAACCTGAATGGTTCTAATGATGGGTTTGCTTCAACAAATCAATGGTTTCTATACAGGGATCATGTCCACAGAGATGTGATCTGACATTCCAAAGTGAGGAGCTGCTGCTGCTTGGTAGGAATGCTTGGCTGAAGGAATGTTGCAGTAGACCTGCTCTAGCGTAGTGTGATCTCTTGTTGGAAACTTTATGAAATTGAGAAATTTGGGGAGTACATCTTTTAATTCCACATGATTAAAGCATCCAACCCTGTCACAGCTGCCGCTGGATTATCATTCATTTGGTTGTTAATGAGGCATAAGAGCTTCTCCGAGGCTAGCACTATCATTTTGGAGAGGAAATTGAGGTGGACGAGGAGTATAAATACCTTAGTGTTCACCTGGACAACAGACTAGACTGGAGACACAACTGTGAAGCTGTTTAGAGGGAGAAAGCACACTGGTCTTCCTTGGAAAACCTAGGTTCTTAAGTGTTTGCTGCTAGATGCTGCACATCTTCTATAAGTCGGTAATGGATAGTATGATATTTTCTATCTTCATCTGGTGGATTAACACTATCAGAGCAAATGACTTAAAAAAGCTCAACAAGCTAATAAAGAGGCTGACTCTGTTCTAGGAACTCCTCTAGAACATGTGGAAATTACTTCCCAAAGAAGATTTTTTCAGAAAGAGAAGAACATTATGAACAGCAGTGAGCTTCATCAGACTACTGAACCATAACAGAGTGTATTCAGTCAGAGTTTTCTCCCGCGGAGCTGTAAGACAGACTGTTACAGGATATCCTTCCAGTCTACAGCTATCAACATTACAGCAACTCGTTGATGAAACCCCCAAAACAGTTACAACATTTAATATCCCTTTGGGATCAATACAATATTTTTTTCAGTACAATATCTTTGTCAGTACAGTTAGGACCCAGAATTCAGGCAGACAGATTTAAGTGATTTATAAAAAGCATTTATTAATTGCTTGGAGTTCTGCATCTTGTCAGCTAGGACTAGATGGCTGGAATCTCTGTAGAGGGAGAAACACAGGTTAGTGATCACGTAACTCTGACCAGGAATGACAGCGAGCATGTGAGTCACTAACCTGGTATTTAAGTTCAGTCCGAGCCCAGAGGAATTACTGGAATCCAGTTGGATGATTTTCCACAGCATGCGGCGGAGGCCACCCAGAGAGTTCCAGGAGTTGAAGCCAAAGGTGCTGTAGAGCAGACCAATGAGCAGAAGCCAGCTCGAGAATGCCGAAGGAGAATCCAAAGCCGGCGTTGATGCAGAAGCAGATGTCCAGGCCAGAAGATCAGAGATCAGAAGAGGTACAGAGGGAAAATCCAAGCCGGGGTTGGGAGACAGATCCAAGGTTGTTAGCAGGCAGAATCCAAAGGAAATTGGTAAGACAGGTCAGGCAAACAGATCAGAACAGGAGCAGGCATCCTCAGAAGTCCAGGACACAGAACACAATGGAGTACGCAAGAGAATTTTCACCTACAACTCGAATAATCTTGCACAGATGGCTAGAACAAGCAGTCTAAATAGGAACTGGAATCGGTGGATCTGATGAGTGATAGTGAAAACTGGGCGGAGTCACACGCAGGTGGAAGAAATGGAGCAGTAATTCTGTCATTAGTGCCAAGATCATGACAATATTTGATTTAAATTGAATTGCAAAGCACACCATGTTGTGTGTCCTCACTCATTAAGCTGGCTACCTCGTCAGCAGTTGGGCACACAAAAGTTGACAGACAGCATGCCAATCTAAGCTGTCTTTCAGAGCCGTCCATCTGCTTCTATCTGCAGATCAGCAGGTGGGTTAACCTATTGTGTCTGTGGCTTGTAAATGTTCCATATGGCTGTAAAAATGCATGCGTCCTGACAACTGTCTCCATCCCTACGTGTTCAGCTCTGTCCATAAGTCCTAATGATAACCCTTTGACTACAGGAGCGTCTTTTTAGTCGCAATTGTCGGGATTCTACACTGCTCAAAGGAGACAGGACACAGCTTTCATTTGTAATCACTGAAAACTTTCACATTTACTTTTAAGTGGGTGTGTTTTGGAATCTATGAAATTCTATAGGGTTATGAGCTTTAAATCGTGAAGAAAACCTCAAAATTGATTTTCAGCACCTGATTTACCTTCCATGTAGGAGAAATCCCAGTTGTTCCACATTGTCAATAGATATTCAAAATTAATGGAAGCTTACCTGAAAGAAAAATATATAAATTGCAAAACCTGGCTGCTTGATGTCATTAACTTTAATTATATCAGCTAACATCTTTCCTTAAGCCTAAAGTTGTTTTGGTTCATTGCAGTAACTTTTTGGTTTTGAAACTAATTTAATACAATACTTCTAGCAATAATCAACAACTTAAGCTGGAAAGTGGAAATATTCTTTAGATTAACACCTGCATAATCTTATTATTGTACCCGAGTGGATAAAAATCTTTTTTAAAGAAAACTTTCTATCTCACTGCACTTCTTTTTGGATGGATACGAAATACATGTTTCTTAATAATCACATAATTTCAATAATGTGAGTTATAATACCATCAGGGAATTATATAAAATCTGGTTATTTTTTAATTTAATAAACAGGTCAGAGGGTCACAGAAGGATCACCTCCTTTGGTGCATTCAGGTTTGGTTTATTATAGGATGTCACAGGTTGATCTTGATCTCTGGTTCTTCCTCTTAACCTGCTTCCTCTCTTACCTCATGATGATCCGCCCCACTTCCAGAGCTGGCTGGCACAGTTGTCTCCCAGACAGGCAGAGGGATGGATGGCTCTCAACCTGTTGTGTAAGAGCAGTGTAAAGAGATAATACGCTTTGCTCAAGACAAGCTCTTTGTCTGTACTTTCACCTGCAGTCATTAACACAGTTATCTTCAAATCCCTGTGCTGCAGACAACAGTGTAATAGTTTGCTCTGAGCTAGGCTTCAAATTTAAAGATTTTTTGACTGAATGGTTTAGCACTTAGAGTTAACCCTTTAGGTTTAAAGAGGAGTCTATCCAAAGCATTTCTGCAGGAATAGTAACACATTTTCAGTTTTTTTAATTCTTTCCATATTAATTCCAGATCTTTGGCTCAAATTCTGTTGGACAGTAAAATGGACTTTAGGGTGTCTTATAAATTATCAGTGAAAGCAGATGGTGAAGGATCAGACATGAAAGAATTATTCAACAGCTTATCTACTGGTACATTTAATATGGTTTCTGATCTCCTAATTCCTCTGAAAATTAATTTCTTTTGAATTGAATATTGGATTCCTCTAAAGTGATTACTGTATGTAACAGATATTAGAGCCGATTTCTATGGTCCATCTATTAAATTCAAAAGGCTGTGTGTCTCTGAAATAATTCATTAACTGAAGCAATTTGGAATCATGAGCACTTCAGGGAACTGGCTGCTCAAAGCAACAACCACAAAAACAGAACAAAGTCCTTTGAGTGATAAAGTCTTTTACTGTATTTTGAAAGTCGGGGGTTATCTGTAAGATAGTTTTGTGCAGCTCGGAGTGGAATATAAAACCTCCTGAAATGACGCATCTTGATCTGATTGATCTGAAAGCAAATCTCTGGAAGATGAAACCAGAAGTAATGTTTAATGTGAAACTCACTGGGGCTTGAAAATGTCCACAGAAACGGTTTATTTGGCCAGAAGCTTCTTTTCTGAAGTTCACGCAATGTTTCCTGGTAATATTTCAGCTCGAGCTGCAGTCTCACTCGTTACTTGGACATCTTAAGTTGCAGAAACTATACTAAATATCCTCCTACACCATTATTTCCTTAATCCAAGCTAATTAAGTGTGACATTGGTAATGGCATACAGCCCTCTGTCACAGAAGGCAGCAGGTAGAGCTGTGGGATTTTCTTTAAACTAATACTTCTTACTTCTTCTGAGACAACGCAGGCAAATATGGGGGAGGATTTATGTGTCATTAGTTCTTTCCAGGTGGTATGGCAAAGAGAAATTCCCAAATCTCATTATTTTTTGTTTGTCTTGTTTTTACCTTAGCTGTCCATTTCTGAAACTGATCTGTAAGAAATCATGGCTAATTACTTTGTTCACACACAGTAAGCAAGCAAATGTTCCCTTTAAATGTCTCCTCCTACAACTTTTACTCTATTATTTTGTTATGTGGATTCTTTACAAAATGAGAAAACCGCATTTTACAAATGCAACTAAAGTATCACTCTGGGGAATAAACAACTCTCTTATTGGCCACTGTAAAAGCATCTAATAATATGAACTCTCAAAATGACTCAGTGCATCAACTATTTTAAAGTGACCCATAGAATTTGCAGATATACATAAACTGGAGAAACTTTAATAAAAAGGCAAAAGCTGCTGTTGCAAATGGAATTCAGTAAAAATAATCACTTTCAGTTAAATAGAGGTGTTCTGTTATTTATAAATGCAATATGAAAATAAGTAATAAAGCTTGCCTAGTGATCAGGAATATCTGTTTCAAATATTTAAGTAGATAATTTTTAAGTCTAACACATAGTATACATCAAAACTGTTAACTTTCCATTAGAATGTACAGACATATAGTATAGTGTATTTGTGAAAAGCACTATTAAAACTTATAAAACGTAAAATATATAAAGGAAAGTGAATGAGCAGGATGTTCTCTGCCTCTCTTGTTTGTCCTATGCTGCCCCCTGCTGGTCGAAGCAGGCAGGGAAATAGTAAAAAGTCTGTTTCTAAAAATAAGGCCTTAAATTAGAGCACCCTCTGGTGGTCAAATGTTAATGGAAAGATTTGATTGTATTAATTCGAGGGTTTTAGATGTATTCCAATTGCTATAAATTTAAAATGATCTTTTGAAAAATAACAGAAAATACGTCTAGGAAAAAAAAAATATTAAGGTTTATTTGTATGTCGGATTTATCTTTGGCACAGCAGCAGCAGCACAGATGTGCAAATAATGTGTGACTCCACAGCCAGGATGGTCCTCAGTTTGGAGAGATTAATCATTACACACTGACCTTGTAAGTGTGCGGGGCACCTGAAAGGTCCTATAAATATTTAAAATTCAGAGACTTAAAAAAATAAGAGGAATCATTTCATTTCCTGTTTTAATTCTGGGTTTTTTTTAGAGTGGCGAATCAAAGAAAATCAACTTTGCTCTGAAGGAATCACCTTGAAGATTGTGTCGCTGCTGCTAATGTCTCTACAGCGTCTATATTTAGGCCGCTTGTTGTGGCGCTGGTCAGCTGGCGCAGGACACGCCTCTGGACTGAATGGAGCGCGCCGTGCGTAAAGTCCAGCCTGCGGCGCAGCACAACTTTGTCGCAAACTTTTACTTTTCCGACCGGCGCTGTTAACGGTGTCACTGCTAAGATTATTGGGGGAAATATCACTTCAACGATGACACGGGAAGAGGACTTGATCCGGATCGCTAAGAAGCTAGACAAGATGGTGTCTAGAAATAACACGGTGAGGCTGTATTTTGACACCCGCGGGTGGCGCGTCGTCCCCTCGTGCTGCAGCGTAGGCCTGCGAAGGAGCCTGTTAAAACACAAAGTTTACACCTTGGAGAAGCTTGGTTTTAATCTGACTCGATGAGAGTGGAGACTCTGCATGAGTGTAATATGAACTTGTCTGCAGTAATAAACGATCGACAGGTGTTTGGCATGGGTTTGCAAATGTTTTAGCAGCCCCCTCTTTTAGTATAGAACATTGCACGGATCTTACTTGGTTAGTTTGTCTTAAACGCTTTTCTTGAAAACCATAGCCTGATCGTCTTAAGCCTAAAGTCATTCGTGCAACAGAAAGTAAACAGCGCGGCCTGTTTTCCCCCTGCAACCCTGCAGTGCTGTGTCTTCTGCAAATAAGATAAAGTTTCTTGGCGCACTTAAACCTGCAGGAACATTTACCAATCTCAGGGCAATTCAGGTTTTCTCTATTATAAAGTTATAATGCTACATTTTTATCTGTTTATAATGTTGGTGCAAACATTGCAGAAGTGAAAGTGTTTTATCCACCAACCAGTTTCTCTTCGACTGACATCCATATGTGTTTACTCAGATATAGTGACAATGCATTCTACAAGAAGTAACTTTAATGTCTGCTGTGAGTACAGGAGGGTGCTGTTGACCTGCTGAAAGAGCTTAAAGGTTTCAACATGACTCTCAAACTTCTCCAAGTAAGCTGCAGAGTTCATTTTCGTTACTCTTTTCCATTCTGAAGTTTGCAACAACATGGAGGCTTACGGAAGTCCATCATACCCTGATTTTTTTTTTCCTGCTTGTTGTTGCAGGAAACAAGAATTGGCATGTCTGTGAACAGCATCAGGAAGCACTGCAGGGACGAAGACGTTGTCTCGTTGGCAAAGGTCCTCATTAAAGAATGGAAGAGACTTCTGGGTGAGACACTATCCCTGACTTATTAAATCCTTAACATGCAGATCAAATTAACAATAATACATCTAGGTTAGTAGTAACTAACTCCAAGTAACTCAACTCATTTATTACATAGAAACAGACCAAAAAAGATTCTTAAATCTCAAGTGGGAATTTCTATTAATGTTAGTTGTTAAAACTTACAGCTAGTGAAAACCCAGTTTGCCAGAAAATCAAGACCTTACTTCTTCTGTGCAATATGTGGCTTGGAGGCCATCAGCCCAAGGCCCCCTAAGGTTTGATGCATCCCAGGTTACTTTTACAGCAGCCTTCAGCACTGTTGGCCCTGATGCTTCCCATATTTCTTATGACAAAAACTCCACATTGGCCTGAGGTCAGGTCGAGTTTGCTGGTCAATGAAGCACATGCTGTTTAAAGAAGGTATTGGTACTTTTTTTAGTATAGGCAGGTGCTAAATCCACTGTGTCTCGATAAAGCCTCTCCAGTCTTGATTCTAGGGCTTGACTTCCATATCAAATAACAAATGTTATTTTATCTTGAAATAGAACTCTGAACCACTGAGCAACAGTCCAGTTTTTAGTAGAGGTTCTAACAAGAGGTTCAATATGAAGACTTCTATAGTTGTGAGCCATGTGCTGGTCTCTCTGTGGTGATTTTGAACAATCATAAATTTCCTAAAAAGTAAATATTGCATTGCCATCCTCCATGGTATTTTGTTTTTGATTCAGCCTAAGTTATGATGTGTGGCTACAGCAGGATTGTTGCTTTCAAATGATCAGAATATTTGTTCTGTTCGCTGTAAGCTATTGTATTTAAAACAGAATTGCAACATATCTAAAGACTGTAGAATATCTTAGTTTAACTTTCAGCCCAAAATCACAAAAAAAGCTCACAAAAAAAGAGGGTACCTATTGGAAGGTGTTTTGATTTGATATACAATCCAATCCTGAGACTAAACAATCTGCTGTTTTGTCTGCCAGACTCAGGGAATTCTCACGCAGAGAAAAGTGCTGACATGAAGAACGGTTTGGACTCAGGGAAGCCTGCAGCAGCAGCTGCAAACAGCTCATCCTCAGAGACACAGAGCAGGTCAGTCTGATGCTGTTTGGAAACACAAGCTGCAACGTACTGACATGACACCTAAAGCAGAGGAAATGCATTCAGAGGTTGAGGTCTGCTTCTATCAGATCCCAGTGTTTGGTCTGTTTCAATAAAAAAACAGGTTATAGAGACAATTAGTGAGTTTGATATTGACTAAATATAGTAACTCTCTGCATAAAAAAAGTAAACTCTTCTCTTTTGAATTACGACACATAGTTCCTGTGACTTCACATATCCGAGCACTCCGTCACTAACCGCCATGTGGCTAAACAAAATTGCTTTAGACTCAGCTCAGTAGGTTTGGCTGCCAAGGAGTATTTATTTTATTTTTATTTCTTATTAAACTCGCACTTGTTATTTCATGTTTGGTTGAAAGGATGTGCTATGCAGTCTGGCAAAGCAGACCTTTTAGTATTGTTCTTCACAAAATCAGAAAAAAAGCTTAGAACCACAAGCAGAGGTCTGTAGTGCTGAATTCTGGCACAAGGATGAGCCGTTGGAAACAACAACCAGAGAGAACATATGATCTCTATCCTTTTGTTAAAGAGTGTTGGCTGCTGCGTTATGCTAAACCTTCACACGATGAACACTGGTGTTGCCTTTGCAGATCCCTATGGGATATACTGTAGTAACTTTTATTCTTTATTCGTTATTTTATCGGCCCTCGTCAGAATGTCATCAGAAACGTCCTCATCATCAATATTGATCATTAAGCCTATAATTGAACCTATGAGGGACATGTGTGTTTATGTTACTGTAATTACTTACTCTGCTAGTCACCTGAACCTTATTATTCACATACAACAGTACTGTGCTCCTTTACAAAGCAATTAAAAATTGATTATATACATCTTTGGATTTGAGATTTCAGGCTGTGAAGCAAATACATTGTACTTTTCATCGCCTATATATATATATATATATATATATATATATATATATATATATATGTGTGTATATATGTGTGTATATGTATATGTATGTATGTATGTAAAAAAGACTTTTGCTGTATAAAGAATGGAAAAAAGAAGGCAGTATTAAAATATTATTTGAAATACATGATTATTACAACTTATCATTTCTTATTTATCCTTTATGGTGAATGAGATTTGATAGTTTTGCTGTTATAAAGCTTTAGATGTTAGTTGATTGTGGTTTGTACCTCTTTTTTTCTTATTTTGTTTTATATGTAAATACTGAGCTAGAGGACAAGGGAAATGTCTACCCTATCTATTCCCTTTTCACAGTTTATTTGGGTTTGCACTGCTTTATTGTATTATTTAACCTTAGTACATATTTCAGATATTCAACCCACTGTTGAGAAGGTTTTTGAAATCAAGCTTAAAACAGTTTGATTTCAAAGGTAATACAAAGAGGAAACACTATTACTTTGTGGAAGGTAACTTGACACAAGGGGCAAAAAGGACGAAAAACAATCTTAATTGTGGGAACATATTCTTCTTTTATTTCTTCCTTTCTCATGTTCACCTTTATATTCTCCATACCTTTGATCCCTTGGGGAAAATTCTCCACAGCTGTGAGATCAGCCATAAAAAACCTTGGGATCTATAGATAAGAGGGCCGTGTGAAAGAAAAAAAAAAGGACAGAGTGAAACCCGAAAAGCTGCTAAAAAAAACTGCAGTGTTTTTCTTCTCGTTTTAGTTACCAGCCTTGAAGGACCCGGGCTGTTAGTATCCATGTTATAGTGGAAGTGGTGACCTGCTAGGAAACCATATTTAGATTCAGTAGAAATCTCACACATGCTCTGAATATTGACTTATGGATATATTGCATTATGGTTTTACACACGAACACAATTGTTGGTAGTCCTTTGTTTAATGATAAGAAAATTCACAGTGGTCACAGAAATAACTTATAAAAGTAATAACACATAAAAACTATGTGAAAATTAAAAAATGAAAGCCAGACATTGCTTTTTAGCCAAGCTTCAGCAGAATGATTTTAAGAAATGATCTCATAAAAGAAGCCTGGACAAAAATTATGGTACCTTTAACTATATATTTTGTTGCAAATGTTAGTCAGTTTAGTCAATTGCTGCAATCAAACAGTTCCTGTAACTGTCAATACGACTTCTGCTCCTCTCAGCAGGTATTTTCACTCCTCATTAGCAAACTGCTCCAGTTGTTTCCAGTTTGAAGGGTCCCTTTCCCAGATGCCATGTTTCAGCTCCTTCCAAAGATGCTCAGTAGGATTTAGTAGAAGGCCACTGCAGAATAGTCAAATGTTTTCCTTTTAGCCCCTCCTGGCTGTGTGTTTTCGATTATCCTGTTAAAGAACACATGAATTGCGACTGAGACCAAGCTTTCCCACACTGAGCAGCACATTTCTTGCTAGAATCCCAGCTTTCTTTTCTTCATTTTATCCCTCTGTGAACATAGAGCTGATGTGCCTTGGCAAAAACTTAAACATTAGTCCGATCTGTCCATAGGACATTATCCCAAAAGCTTTTTGGCTTGTCAACATATAGTTTGGCAATTTCCAATGAGTTTTTTATGATTTATTTTCAACAATGGTGTCCCCCTAGGTCATCTCCCATTACGTCCAATTTGGCTCAAACAATCACAGATGGTTCAATCCGATGCTGATGTTCCTTAAGCTTGAAGTTCACCTTTAATCTCTTTAGTAGTGATGTTATGAGATGAGCCGAGGCTTCGAGATGTGTGTCGAGTAACTGAGGGGGGCGTTTCCCCGAAGCGAGGGGAAACCCTCGAGGCGTGATTCATTTAGAGTAGGGGCCAAAATTGATGACATCCGAGGCCTCGCTACCATGATACCACATGACTGCTTTGCGAAGTGGTTCAGAAAGAGCAAGAAATTTGGCAGGCATTTAAACACCCTCAGGATTCAGTTAAGATGTGGGAATTTGTAGGAGAGTTGCTGTCAGCTGGTTAGAGTTTGGATAGATTCTAAGAATAGATTGGTTGGGAAAAACAACCAATCTAGTTGCTTAAAACTGTTTTGGTTAGAATAAACAATGTAATGATCAAAATCTGAGCAAGCCACCGGACAAAGTCAGTGTTAACACGTCGCTATTAAGTAGTATTTTCTCCATGCTATAGTTATCTATATAGGTGGCGTCAATTGTAAGACTCAGACTCTCACTCTAGAGGTTGATGGTTCAAGACCTGTCTTTGACTTTTGGAAGTTGCGATTAAATTTATTTATTTTGGCTGATGAGACTAATTTGCATTGTTTTGCCCGAGTAAAAATATAGATTGGGTAAATTAGGTCGGTTTAGCCAAAAGATTGGTTGAACACAACTTCCAACCTGATTAAAACCAAAACATGTGGATATTGTTTGAATAAAAATTACTAACACCTTTCATTTTGCTCATCATTTCCCAATTTGCACAAACACTTTCACTGTCTGCTTGAGTTTATTTCACTAAAATGGCAGAAAAATTGTGCACCTTAAATGATTGTTTTAAGAAATTTTACACCTAAAAATTACAAAAGATTTTATTATACACACCAACCATTAACAATTTCAAAGGAACTTAAAATGGGGGGGAAAAAAGTAAAAACAGTTGCAAAAAAATCACAGATTTAATCACAAACTGTAGTTCTGCTTTCCACCAGTAGGTGGTGACATGTTCACATGACGCCTTGTGAACTGTGGGGATCGTTGAAGCAATTTGGCTTCATGAGGCTTCATCTCACCATCACTAGCCTTTACCTTTAACATGTTTGTCTATTATTTTCTTTCTAATCTCCTGAGACAAAGCTTTCCTTTGCTTCTTCTGGTCCATATTAAATGTGGTACAAACTATGTCACCAAGCCCTGTACATAGCCACACTGACTGATTACAAGATTGTAGACCCCTGTGATGCCAATTAGTGGACAGACCTTGATTTACCACGTCCCATTGGTCACATTATTTTTCAGTCTTTACTAGGGGTACTTCAATTATTTTTATCCATTATATTTTTGTTTTTAATAATTCTTTTAAAGTATGGCTTAAAACCAATGTATGACCTTCCTGTGTTCATTTTCATAGAATTTTTATTCATTACTTTTATTTATTGTGTTTTTTTCATAAAATGAATGGCAGCAACAATTTTGTACATGTATTTATATAATAGACCAACAGCAACACATAATTGTGAAGGGAAAAGAATAAATACTTGGTTGCCCAGCGCATAAATTAGCTTTTTCCCTCCATGAGTCAATATGTTAATACTTTTTTTTTAATAAATCACAAACGTGCAAGTTTAGGGTGTATTTCAATGCAATTGGTTCTATTTATTTTATTATATCAAGTGAATTATGAATGTTTTCCTTTACCTCTACAGAGCTGGTTTGTGTTGGTATGTCCCAAAAAGTCAGCATCACAGCATGCTGATTTATTTATTTAGGCAATGAATACCTTTTCAATACAATGTATAACAGCACAGAAGCCTCTCCTGTAAAATATTTTTCGTTTTAGACACTCTTAAGTTGGTGTGTCTTCATCCATTCCACGTATTGTTTGATTAAAGAACATTTCCACCTTTGGGTTCAGAGTAGAGGTAAAACATTTGTTTCTTTAGCCACAGGAGGTTGGAGGCCAAACTGAAACATGAATCCGACCCTGACAAAAACAAGAAAGAAAGCCAGAATGAAAACCACATAAACAAAAAGAGATGCGTAGATGATCCCAGGATGGACGGAAAACACCCCAAGGAGCGCCAAAGTGAGAAACACCTCCAAGAAATCAGAACAGAGAAACAAATGCCTGCAGAGAATCCCAAAGTGGAAATGGATAATAAGAAACAGAGGCACTCACAAGACCTGCAGAGTCACAAACACAAGTCTGACCCCAGCAAAAACAAATCATTGGAAGAGCTGAAAAAAAAGTGGCATGTTGAGCAAATAAAAACAGAGAAACCTCCCGAGGAGCTTAAAAAATGTGCAGATGAAGGGAAGAAGGATAAAAACAGGGAAGATGGCAGACAAGAGTGGCCTGTTGGTGCCCCTCATAGAGACGAGCCACCTGAAGCTAATAAACTCATCTTTGAACGGTGAGGAGCTTGTTGCCAAAATGCTAGTATTTTACATTTCTAAGGTTCCACAAACCTTAGATTGAGCTATTTATTTCAGGAGAGGAGTGCTGGACAGCTCACTACTGTATCCCACTCGCTTCCCCTCTCCTCCTCGACCTGCTCGACCTCTTTTACCCATCAAACGTCCGTCTCTGGATTCGGGAAAAGAAAGGTCAGGACCCCTGTCTGTAATGTTGCTCCTGCTAACAGCATGGCCCAACAGGCTACTAGCTCCTCACATGTAGTCATATCTGCCCCTTTGAAAATAAGGATTCATGCAGTGCATGGTGCATGCTGAGATGGGTTGACATGCTTCACCACAGTGCTTCGACACCTGCTGTGAACCCGCTCACATCTGTGATATTGTTATTTACGGTCAGGAAGGAGGGTAAAGATTCTTCCTCTCGACAACCTCACTCTCATGGCCCTCAACCTGCCTCTCTGCCGCCAAAACGACCTGCAGTGGAAGTCAAGAAAGAGAGGTCAGGCATGCTTTGATGCATGTTTTGAACAATTTATGTGGTTGTCCAAAAACAAAAATAAATAAACACAAGCTCATTCTCACATCAGGAAGGTTCCACCAGACCCAAATGCTCCAATACCTCCTCTACCCTTCCACCTCCATCCTCCTCCTCCAAGGTCGGGCTATGCATGCCTGTCTGTGTCTGATACTTTCCATTTCAGTGCCTTGAACTTTTTCACATTTTCTCATTACAATTACAGACTCCAATTTATTTATTGCTGATTTTCACAGATATCAAGCCCAAAGAAAAAAATTTTATACTTTAATTTTGATCAAAATTGGGTTAGAAACTTCTATCTGATGGAGCTGAAGTAAAAAATGGGAGATGATTACCAAATCTTGGCTCCATTTGCACCCATCAGCACTAGAAACATCATAACACCGATGAGAACAGCTTACTTGTGAAATATCTAAAGGACCCATAGGGACTACTGTTCAGTTCCTTCCAGGACAATCTTGATGAAAGCAGCAGCTGTTTTGAACTAAAGTCCCTTTAAGACTGAAAAGGTTTCAGCTCTGTTCCAAGTCTTTCGGATTTCTAGTTGGGCCCCCACTTTGGATTACGATCAGTTTGGAAAGGATGGGAAATTATCTTAATGGAAGCTTTTAAAGCTATTCTGAGCACACAGGATCACCTATTAAAAATAGACAAATATAAGGTTTGGTTAAAATAACATTTACGAAGATATCCAAACTTCTTATATCTTACTGGGATGAAGCAGTTATGAAGGACTGCTAAACCAATCAGAGGTCTCCTAATCCAGCATCCCAAACCTCACCACTTTTACTTCTATAAAATGATCTTTCTGAACGACGTCAATAATGACCTGTGAAACAATAAACATGTCTGAAATAACTGCTTTCAAAATAAATCAGTCAAGTAGAGCATTGACAGTTTATGGATTGTGGAGATGTATATGATCGGTGCATGAAAGCGGTTTCACATACAGTATAAGTACCAACCGATCACCGATCTCCCAGAATTAAGAAAATCGAGGTCCCCCTAATTCCCCCCAAAATTATTTTAGCACAACAGATGAGGTTACATGTGGGAAATTATACAGTTATACTAGAAATCTGACCCAGGAAGTTCATTTTGAATGGGTGCTAAATAATAAAAGCAGTTTTTGTCGGTGAAAGGTCAAATCTCAGATATGTTTGTCCCTTTCACTGACCCACGCATAAAAACCTTAATATTATGGTTGTACTGTGGAGAAATTGTGAAAAACCTTCAAGGGGATGAGTAATTTTGAAAGCCACTGTATCGCTCATCCTTCCTCTAAAGTGATTCATGCTGGCTGAAAGATGTTTGTCTCATTTAGAAAAGAGCCTCCAGATCCCAATGCTCCCCTTCCTCCCCTCCCACTCCATCTACACCCCCCCGCTCCTCCTCAAAAGCACCCCTCTGTGGATGGGAGCAAGGAAAGAGATAGGTCTGAACTATATCAGCTTATATTGTCACCCCCTAGAATCCCTGAGGAAAATGTGTTTTTTTCTGTTAGTGCATTGATTCCGCTTGTTTGCAGCAGCAGAAAGTCGTCCACAGAACCAAAGAAAAAGTCTGCTGATTGTCTGAAGAAAGACAGGTCTGCATTCTGTCACAGTACACTACCAATAATCTATATGTGGTTAAATGTGTTCACATTTTCTGGAGTTAACATTTGTCATTCCAATTGCTCTGCTATTTTTTCTCAAGTTTTAATATAGATTAAAACTCAGGTGCAGGATTAATTTGGCTGTAGTGATTTTTAGCTAATGGAAATCTTAAAAGCTATTCTAATTTAACAGGAGAGATTCAGATGATGGCAAAACATCTAAGAAACTCTCAGATGACGCCAAGAGAGAAAGGTTGGTCAATCATGAACTATGCATGACAAAGCAAATGAAAATGTTTGCTACTTCTACATATGCTTAACAAAAGCTAGCCATATTATCTTTTTTTTTCCCCACTGGAATTGTTCCAAATCTTGAATTTTCTTGTCAGGAAAGATTCTTCTGATTCTAAAGCACCTCCTTCCAAAAAGGTTACCAGTGAAGTCAAAAAAGAAAAACACAGGTGTGCAGAAATTTCTGCAGAACCAATGAAAATGCTTTCCTTTTCACAGAATAGTGTGCAAATTTCTCAGGTTTATTTCTTGTTTTCTGGCAGGAAGGATCCCAGTGACCTGAAACCATGCCATCCTGCAAAAGGCCATTCCACTGAGCTCAAACATATCAGGTCTGGAACATATTTGGACGTATTTGTCTTTAATAAAGAAACTACATTAAAACAATCGATTAAGAGAAACCCAGGTTTGCTCTAATTTTGTGGTTCCACAGGCGTGAATCCACTGATTCAAAGAGAAGTAGCTCACCACCAGCTAAGAAGATAACTGCTGAAAGGTAAAATCTTTCTTACATTTTTTTGACACTGTGTGGTGCTGTGAAAAAGTATTGAATGAAATCCTCTTGGAATGATTTGTAATGGTAATTAACATTATTTTTGACATATTTTCATTGGCCATTTTTTTAAGAGTATATTTTTATAATTTACTGTGATCGATGGCATCATAAGGATCCTTAACTCAATGTTAAATCAGTGCTTTGCTGCAAATAGCAGACTGTTAAACCAAGAACATGATACTATACTAATGCAGTTTCTTTCCAATTTCCTATTCTAAAAGAATGAGATTATAAATATAACCCTGTTTGACATATAAGAGAGACAAATGGGGTTTATTTGTATTTTATTTGTAACCATTCATAAATCAGGAAATTCAAAATTATTCACAGAAAAAGAAAATGGTTTAGGAAATTCTAACCAATCAACTTAGAATATTTCTTCACTGACTCTCAGACTGTCATGGACTGTGGTCCATGTGTAATCTATGCCATCAGGATTAATATTGTGGGGATGTTGTAGTAATCTGAGCCAGTAAGAACAAGCATGTGTTGAATAAAAGTTGCCTGATGAAAGAGACATGATGTTCCCCACAATAATGTGAGTTTGATAGTATGGCGTCAGGGTTACGACAAAAGTGAATCACGGCCGTAGATTATCCTCCACGTGTGCATTGAATGTCCCACGTGCACATTTCATTGACCACAAGCACAGTTTAGTTGTGTGAAGCTGACACCCTAAAAAACTCTGAAAATGGACTGAATGATTTATGCTTTGTTGGTGTAGTTTTGTGTAGCTAGAACTATAATTTCTGCTACTGTTAAATCAGAGGTATTAAATATTATATTTTAAGTTATCCAGAGGTCACCATCCCCCATTAAGTGCTGCATTAAACCAAAGCGTCCTACTTTTTAAGTGTTACTTTAGTGCATATTTCTGCAGTTGTGCTGCTTATGTTTTTAAGATGTAATCTTTTTGTAATTGTAAAGCCGGTAACCGGCAATGAGCGGCATCTTCACACAGCTCAGCTACGCCTGTAGTCACTGAATTGTGCATGTAGGGATGTTCAATGCATGCTTGTAGTGTAAAATATGCTCATTTAGCATTATATGCACTCATGGTGAATAAAAATAGGGGACCACAATGCGCCTGTGGAACATAATATACTTTCATGGTTCACTTTTGTCATAATCCTGACGCCGTAGGATTACTATTTATTTGCCGGTCACATGTCCAGGATGTTTCTAAACAGTAGTAATACAGTCTACGTGATATCCTTAAAGGATTTTTAAATTTAACTGAATCCTATAATTATCAGATATATTTAAAGATTGGGGAGGAGATTAGTAAAAAAAAAAAAAATTTAACAGCCTAATGAGGCCTTAAACTGAGACAACTTTATTAGAATATGATGCAGTTTAGTTAATAGAGGATATAAATAATCATTCTATATGCTTTTTTTGATGCAAATCAGCATAACTTTTTTTTTACTATGTTGTTTAGGAGAGAGTCTTTGGGTTCAAAGCCTCCTGGACAACCACTGAGAAAATCCTCTACTGACAGCATTGAAAGGTATCTTTACCGAAATTATATAAAATTACAAAACACATAATGATATTTAAGTCCTTTTTAAGCTCTGAATGACAAAAAATTATATTTAAGCTGTTCCTGTAGCTTTTTGGTTCAGAAGCATATTTTTTTTTGTATGTAGGAAGGGTAAAATTGAAGCACCGAGGACTCCCACCACCCCAACCAGCCCGATGTCTCCAAGTTTTAACTCTCCTGGAGGTCCTCTTCCCCCTCACCTTGCTACTGGAGACTCAGTCAGAGACAAGTGCATTGAGATGCTGGCAGCTGCCCTGCGCACAGACAGTGAGGCTGAAAGCTTACTGATTATAGATGACAAATACTAGAGGGGGCGGCGTTTACTGCTCTGTTTAATATATCCTGCTTTTCACAGATGATTACAAAGATTTTGGAGCAAACTGTGACAGCATGGCAGCAGAGATTGAAGATCATATCCTTTACTAAGGACAGCAGTTCACTATTTGACTAATCTTTGGTAGATGAATAAGGAGAAATTAGTTTTTGACCTTGACTGTGTAGATGCACATATCTACCAGGAGATCAGGGCCACGGATATGAAATACAAGAACAGAGTCCGTAGCCGCATCAGCAACCTGAAGGACCCCAAGAACCCAGGGCTTCGTAGAAACGTCCTCGCAGGAAGCATTGAGTTGAGCCGGATGGCCAGCATGTCAGCGGAGGTAACTCACCTTTTTCAAAGTGATCAGCTTTCATTACATCAGCTTTGATTTTCCTCCCGTTCCTCCTTCTGTAACGTTCTCCTGTCATCCGTATTGCGTTAAGGAAATGGCCAGTGACGAGCTGAAACAGCTGAGGAACGTCCTCACCCAGGAGGCCATCAGGGAACACCAGATGGCCAAAACGGGTGGGACCACCACAGACCTGCTGCAGTGCGGCAAGTGCAAGAAGAAGAATTGCACTTACAACCAGGTAAACGGAGTTGCTCTAACAGCCGTCACAAAGGAAACTGAAGCAAGATAACTGAATTTAAAAGTTTCAAGCTTAAAGATGAGTGGGTGTTGTTTCGTCTTCTGTCCTTCTACTGAAGGAGGAATAGTGGTCTGAACAGCACCCCACAGATTTTTCTGCTTTGTCGCACTTGAATGTTAATGTCAGACAAAAAATACCCCCAGGATTGTTAAAATTCAAGTTTTTTAATCATTATTTCTTCTGCTGAAGGAAAAAAAGACAATTTCCTCTTAACCTCTCAAAACCCAAATAATAACTCAGAATGCATGAACATTACACTGATAAATTGTTCACCAATATAAACATGTTAGACATTGTTGGAAAGCTTAGATTTTCCATAATTAATCCACCTAGTTCATTTCATGGACACAGTGAGCACCAAAGCACAATTAACATAGATATAGCAGCATGTCAAAATGTACCAGGACAAACCAGCCACAACAAGCAAGCATGTCTTGTTTTACTCACCCAATTTTCATGTATATATTCTGAAATTAGAAGGTGTTAGCTTTCAAATAATGTATCACACATGTAATTTGGGCTTACAGTTCCTGTCATTGTCTTTTCCATTTGGGAATGCAAAATAGGTGAGAATTTTCCAAAATGAGGTGGATATTAAGAGGTTAAACCTAAAAACTGGAAGTACCAACATGTGCTGCTCTTAACTGTTTCCAGTAACTGATGAGTAGTGTTTTACTAAACTGTGTTTTAAAATCTTTACAAATCATTCAAAGATGGAGTCTCTTGAGCTTAATGCCATAACTCGATGGCGCAATATTCTTAAATCACAGCAGGTGAAACCATCATATTCAATGTTTCGGAATCAAAATGCAGACCATTTTGGACCAAATGACTGAGAAGTAAAGTCACTGGTAAAGACAAGGCCATATTCACTCCTCTAGATTAACTGCTGCATCAGAAAACCAAAATATGTCTGATCGGGTAAGTTTATATCTGTATTAGCTTTGATTTTTAGGTGTTTAGAGGGAGCTGAGACTTAAGTGAGTAGACCAACCCTTTTAAATTACATATGGAAAAGGGAGCATTAATATAAATCAACGTATGGACCTAAAGAGTCACTAAATGTATCTCAAATTAAACTAATACTTTGGCCAAAAGTTATGCAGTGTTGCTCTAAGTCTAAGCTGCTTCTTTTAGCATTGCTCTCCTCTTACCAGATCTTCCTCTGTGTATGTTTCAGGTTCAGACTCGCAGCGCTGATGAGCCCATGACAACATTCGTCCTATGCAATGAGTGTGGTAACCGCTGGAAGGTAGGCCTTTGATCTGATTTACAAATGGTTGCATTGGAAAAAAAAAACATGTTAATTAATATTAACTGTTTCTCTCTCTGATTCCTTTAAACTTTTCAGTTCTGCTGATGCCTTCAAGGTGAAACGTTGTTCCTCAAAGGATATTGTATCGTTTGCTTCCCAAATGTGTCGCAGATTGAGTTGATATACAGCTGCAAATCATGGTTTCAACAAAAAAAGGTCTTCTAAAGGTTTTTACTTGAGATTTATGAGCATAGATTAATAGTCAGGGTTGAAATGTTACTGATTAGGCGACGGATTAATTATAAAATCAATAGGTTTGTAATTTAATAATTAGGATTCTGGACCTATCTCAATAATTTTACTATGCTCTGTCATAATACGGCCGTTTATTTTGTATATATATCTAACAATAAAACTGCCTAAATCCGTTGATCTCAGAAGTATTATTTAAGTGTGAAAAAATCTAATCCATTTACTTTTACATCAGCTTCATCCATCTGTGAACCATGTGAACAAGCTTTCCAAATGTTGATACAAACTCATTGCTTTTCAAAACAAACATAGTTTAAGTTAGGTGTGAATACAGTCAAGATTATCTGCAATTATCCAAGAAGTTGTGAGCAGAAGTGAGTTGTTTTCTCAAAAGATAAAATAAGGTTATATGTGTGTCATGATTGGTGCCCTGATAGCTGACCTAATTGCTCACTTCACTCACTTGCCTAATCCTCCCCTGCCACTAATTATCATTCATCTTATCCACCGGCTCCTGCTGCTTAATATTCGGCTCAACCCAGCTATCCGGGGCCAGATCATTCTGTCAGGAATTCAGAATGTAGGACCCAGTATTCAGGCTAGACAGGCAGTGGGAAGTTTCAAAAAGGTTATCAACAAAACAGAGAAAAAGCAGAGCTGTGGATCTACGGATCTGCAGCGACTGCTGGGGGAGGCGGGGCACCACCCATCACTGGCACTCCAGTTTAACAGTTCAGTCTATCCTCTTGGGTGAGGCAGGATCCAAGCGATCGACTGCCAACGAGATGCGGAGCCGGCCAGAATGTCCCCGATGCAATAAACTCAGTAAACATGCAGAAGTCTGAGCCAGTTCAGGCAAACAGTTCAGAACAGGACGGTTCTGAGATCCAGGAGTCCAAAACCTGATCAGGGATTCCAATCAGAACCAGGAACAGACAGAGCCAGGGTTCCAGAAATCCACAGAGCGTTAAGGTAGGTTCAGCATTTCATGAGTCCACAAAGACTTCAAGCAGAAAACGTTCAAATAGAAAACAGGTGAGCCCAGTAGTTGAGAGGCAGGACAAGACGTGACACCAAGAAAACATCAGAACTTTAGATTAAATCCCTCCACCGAGTCAAAACAGGATAGCTGGCCTGAGCCGAATATAAAGCAGCAGGAGTAGGTGGATAAATTGAATAGTTATTGGTAACCGGGTAGGGTTAGAGAGGTGAGAGAGGTGAGTAATTAGGTCAGCTATCACGGCACTGGTCAATACGTGTATAACTGTTACAAATGAAAATAATTTACTTTACATTTAAATAAAGAAAAGATATGTCCAATGTTATTTCTACCCTTCTAATAAACGTATGAGTAATGCTTGATTAGATATTACTGAGACTAAGTGCTTCTCTTTATTACTGATCAGCTGTTTGCATGTTTCTGCTTCTATCCATGACCATTTCCAAGTCTTTGAATGACATGTTTTCCCATTTTGTGAGTTTCTTTTGAGGGTTGTTTTCAGAACTCCTTTTTGTTTATCATATTCTAACATGTTCTGCCATTTTCCCATGTTAATGTTGGTATTAGCTAAGTTGGCCTTGTTATTCCTTTATGCTTAGACTTTTATTTTTGTGTTCTGTTCTTTGTACATTTGCATTCTGTTTCTTTAACCACAGTGTCTTAGATCAGCTTCTTTTTTTAAGATTAATTCAACAGCTTCCCTGCCTTCTTTCTGCCCCAGCTGCTCCAGACTTCTACTGAACTGATATTTTGGTTTATTTGTCATTCTACAACCCTTACAAGCTCTCTCCGTGTCACAGTTGAATTTTTCTGTTGGACTCTCTTCCATACTCTCTCCATTTCCATGACAATTTTGCCTCTTGCCCACCCATGTTTCGTGACTTATTACTACTGCGATTCCACTATAAATTTGCTTTTTTATTACGGTATTATTAAAGAAATCATTTTTTTCCATGCCACAGTCCTGTTCTTCACTTGGGGATTTTTCTACCGCAAACCATGACATTGAAGCTGAAAGTCCTGTATGTCATAACAGTACTGTTCTCCCCCCTCCACTGATTATCTGATTTATGCATTGATTCAAGGCAGAGTTTATTTGGGAAACTCCAAAATGTTAATTTTGACAGCAACCAATTTCTTCTCTAATTTATGTGCTTTGGATCACTGAATTGCTGAACAATCGAATTTTCCCCAAGAACAAGCTATTCTAATGAAAATGTGATGCTGTTGTTTTTGAGAACTTTTAGTATTTTTAGCATTATGATTATTTTTGATTATGTTGCCTGATTAGATTAAAAAATACCCCCTAATCATTATTTCACCACCTTCATTCCTGTCCAGTGATCCTTCAGTAATGTTCAGGGAGTTAATAATTCCATCCCTCCATTCATCCTGACCAATCTCCAGCATTTATTGGGAAAAAGGTGGACAGGTCATTAGCCCATCTAGGGCAAAGACAAAACCATAGAGGGCAAACTATTTATTATCTTAACTAAACGCTTGCGGTGTACAATGTCAATTTTTCAGCTATGGAAAGTAGCCACTGATGTGGCCTGTGGTACTTACATTTCAGATAATGGTGGCCTCTCTGTCACTTTCAACTCTTCATGACTATATCTTCCATGCATTCCCAGAAAATGACAGTAGAGGGCGATGGGACACAGGTTGCAACTTTAAAACAAATTATGTTTTTTCACATTGCTACAAATTACAGGAATCATGGCTTATATAAGATATGGAAGATGAAGGTAAAGACAAAAGAGGACAGAGAAAGAATTATCCTTCTTCAGCTTCACCAATCTGATAACCATGCCCCATCTGTCCTCCGAAACTTGGGAAGAAATATGGACAGTAATCTTTGTTTTGCTTGTTGCTAATGTTAAAAAAATGCAAGTTTTATTTTTTCTAAAAAAACAAAACAAAAAAGCTAAGAGAGTTTCCTAACTGCCTCTTGGCTGCGGATCCACCATCTGTTTTAACCTGAGTGGAAACGCATTCATTTACTTTTTCTGCATCATTTCTGCCATTAAAACACTCTGCTGATCAGCAGGCAGTGATGTGCAAGCATAAACATTGACTCAGCTATGTGGCAGTGCTTCATTTCTATCTGCTTCACACTTTAAGCTTGAAATCTTCTGGAAAATGCTCTAAAAACTTGAGTTAACAGCCAGGAAAAGAAAACATATAGTTCCATTAACTAGAATATAATCCCCAGTGTGCTTACACAATCAACCGATATCATTCACAAAGCTAAAATATGTTTTCTACTATAATTTGTTAATGGGTTGTGCACCATAATGCTCCATATTTTGTGGCAGCTGCTCGATTCTGACCTCTTTCTGTTCTGAACAGTTGGTGATTCCTGATTAGAAAAAGCTAATTGGTCCTCTTAGGAATACACATGGTAAATTTCTCACTCGCTCCTACAATCATGCTATCAATAAAAAAATAACTGAAAGGGATAATATGATACAAACACATAAAGCTAAATCAACTTCAAATAAGTTATGCGAAGAGAAATGGCCTGAAACTGTAAAATTTCGAATGCTGCAGCCAATTATTAGCAAATCTATAAACTGCACAAGATGGGAAAACATCAATAAAACTTTAAGATTTTTTAAAATGTTTAGTTCCAGTTTAGCTATTTCACCTAAGTATTTATTGACAGAACTTGCAAAAAAATCATTAAAAATTATTGTAATGAGCATTTTTCTTGGAAAAAAAAACTTGATCTTTAAGTAAGCATTCTTTCAATTCTGCCAAATGTTTGCCTTTGTCAAAGTTTTACCATTTTGAATGATACTTCTTCCCTATTTGTCCACTAGCAAACTAATTTTAATGGTAATTTTAATTTGAATGGTATTTAAATATTTGATTGCTTCTGAGTTTTTTAATGTTAGAGGAAGTCATGAACATTGTCATTGTTCTTACTTCTCTCTCAAAGTACCCCGGCTATCTCCCAAAGTACAAAAACATGGCTGCACAATATAAAACATCAGTGTACACCATATGTTATAAAGTCCAGCCTGACTTTATAAAGCTGCTTGATTAATAGTAACGAGAATATCAAAAGCAGGTTATGACATATAATAACTCAGAGGAGGTTCTGCTATGACCATTTTAATAAAATCGATGCTTTAGGTGTTTTTATTTTTCTAAGCTAAATATTTTAGTGGCTTTTGAAGACTTTTTTTTGTTCCTGCTTCTGTAACATATTTTTATAGTAGCACCTTGTAGCTCATGCTGTTATCTCTTTGAATGAGTCATCAAAACTATTTCCATTCTTTGAAATTTTGACACTGCAGCACTGAAGAAGACTGGTGGAGTTCACCAGCCTCTTTTACTAAAGATCTTTAAGTGTATTAAAACTTCCATCAGACTTTGTAAAGAGGGCTTCATTGCAATAAAAAATACTTTCTGTCTGATAGTGTGCTGGTTCCCGTTCTGCTGCCAGACACATCTCTAACTCATGGATGCCTGGAGCACAGCGGTCACTGAAGCTGTTTCTGGCATCTCAGTGTTGCCAGCAGACTCGTTTGGTTTCTTGGACAAAGGCCTACGTAGCACAGTTCCTCTGGATTTATGGGAGGCACCAAGTAGGCTTTTAAAAATTGTTCAAAATGTGGATAAGCTGTGTCATTTTTTTCATGGTTAGAGTGAGACTCCAGACTATTTTCTTTGGTGGAAGATGAGGCAAAATGGCTTTTTGGCACTAAAAGTGTCCTGCCCCTGCTATAGATGTGCTACTGGATTAGGATCTGGCCAAGTTAACAAGTCCAATTTGCTATTCTGCTCCACAGACTATAACATACTCTGTTATATAAAGAGTATATTACTGTTCTGAAAGAAGTTCCAGCTATCAGGGAATATAATTTCTATGAAAGGTTGTAAATTTACTGCAGTAATACTTAAGTTTTATTTGTAAAAGTGATATCAGCAGGAATATCTAAGCCAAAGATTTCCCAGCAGAATATTGCCCAAAGATTCACATTGATTCTGTAGATCGACCTTCTTCCCTTACTCACTGCATCCTAGTGCAGTTTTAGAAATAAGCATATGACTTAAAAAATATCATCTAAGCTGATTGACAGCTTTCTTTATTGCTCTTCTATATCTGTTTTAGCCAATGGTAAATTGAGGTGTAATGTTTAGGAGACTGCAGAAAGAAAATAGAAAAAAATCAAAGGAGAGACCCAACTGGAATCACCACAATAGAACAGGTCAGGAGAACCTGAATTGTTGATATTGACATGGTAGCTCAACCAGAAACCAACAGGATGGATCCAGGGGTGTACCTCCATTTCTCAAGTCAACTGATAGGGAATCCCTACATAAAAGCTGAAATGATTCACCAAAGGCTCTGGGTTCTGGTTGTGTGGTCCCTCACTTCGGATTAATCTAAAACCAAACTCATTACCTCTCACCTGCGCTGCATTCTGGCTCGACACCCACCACCACCATGAGGCCGAGTTGGAAACCAGGCAAACAGTTGAGTCAACCTTGTTAATTCATCCTTTCTCTTAGACATTGCAATTAAATACATGAAATATACTTGAGCTCGTCAGATTCTGTTTCTTCTTCCCCTCCGGATGTTTGTGTCATTAAGCTTTTGAATGTGGTCGGACACCTGCTGTCTTCAGTGTCTGAGTACAGCGGGAGGGGGTCTTTAAGAGCACAACTTACTCCAATCACGATTTTAACTCCTGCTTCAATTTGAATTCATATTTTTTGAATTACTTTTGATGTATGTTAATGAAAAAAGGTCTTGCTGAACAGTTGGTTGGATGTTAAAGTGAGTAATATTTTGCTAGAACAAGAGCCATTGGAATATTGTCCAAACAGTTCCTGCTACAACATGCATTGGTGCCTGATGCTGGGTGAAATGACCTTCCGGAGTAAGAGGCAATTTAGAGTGCTGGAAAATATGTTATGGTTGGCTCCTAGACTTCATCTAAAGCTTGCAACATAAAGTGGAAATGAGGGTCTTTAAAGCAGACATCTCATGTCATTGACACATGTCAACTGCTAAATTCTTAATCTGCCAAAATATGTAAGTAAAATCAAGTTTAACCTTCTTGTGGTGTAGAGAAGGATTAGGATGCACCACAAAAAACAAAATGAGTAAAAATCTCTTAAATTAAGTCTATTTACCCTTAATTTGAGTGGGTAATTAATATGATTTGTCAATGGAATGAGTATTTTTACGCTTAAAATAATATTATTCGATATTATGCACTTAAAATAAGAGGCTGCAATTGCTTTTTCCTTATTTTAAATGTAAATAGTCTAATTCCAGTGGCAAAGTGTCTCACTTAACTGCTTAATTCAAGAAAAATTAGCCAATTCTAGCCTTTTTAATTTTTTTTTTTTTTGCAGTATAAAGAGCAATCCAGTGTGTTAAAATGGAAATATGCCTGACATGTCACAAGCTCAGCATCACAGAAAACATTTCTTTTAACTGACTCTGACTGTAACTGCAATATAACACAAGCAGAAACAACATCTCTACATTACAACAGTATTGTTATTTTCCATTGCTCAAAAACAGTTAGTTGGAGCCGTGAGGTTTCACAACATGCTGCATTCCTATTTTAGACAATAGGGAGCAAATTTACACATATCTCTAAGAAAAAGAAAAAAAAAAAAAACTTTAGAAAGCCATCCTTTAAGGTTCTTTATCTTAAAACCTAAACAAGCCCAACATATAATCTAAATTAAAATGCAAATTAAACTGACAGTCCTAAATGTCATTTCCATTTCAGACAGTCTTAATCAGGACTTTTTAAAGTATAGTCAGACTGAAGCCATGGCTATTGAGATTAATCTTTCCTCTACTCATCCTCTGGCGATGACTTAAAGTTTGAGGACAGAAACTTGAAATGTACAAAAAATGTAAAAAAAAAAAAAAAAAAGCTGATAAAACATTGACGTTTTCATGTACAATAAAATTAACATCTTATTTTTGATCAAAGCTCCGTGTTATTTCATTTATGTTATACAAATTTGAAGGCGATACATTATTATGTTATGAACTAAAGAAATTGGATGATGATAAGCATCTAGCAGCCTTACGTCTACATTTAGCTGATTTCAGCAATACTTAGCCAACAAAGCTTGTGATTCATTTAAAGGTCCATTAGAGCCTGGCTTCCTCACTCTGCTCCCTTCTTGCCAGGATAAAAAGAGCTGAGAGTATTATTCATCCTCATTTCTCCTTTCCTGGCTGACTAACACCACTGTGGTGTTTCAAACTCTGTCAAACATGGTGTTTCTCAGTGAGGATCTAATTAGGCCTCAGTTTGCTGCTGTTGGGAAAGCAAAAATATCACCCATTAAAGCTTGACCTAGCTCTAACACATTATCTAAATGTAACATTCTCATTGCTTTGTGTAACTCATTAAAATACCTTTTTTATAATAGTTGGAAATTGCTTCTTTAATTATCAACCATGATTTGCTGATATTAAACACCTTTCATATGTAAGATTTATTATAAGAATAAACATTTTGTTTGTAAATTTATGGTTTCATGTTTATTATAAGAGCAAAAATGAATCATTTTAATCCAAGCCAGGCAGCTCATTCATTGGCTCATTCAGTTAGAGGTGGGAATATAACATATCAGTTATTCTGTCATCTTTTTTTCAGAGAGGGAACACAGTGAGCTGTAGGCAGTCTGTCCATTTTACACTTTTATTATTTTGGGCTAAATCCTGCTAAATCTTTAGTTAAATTCTAGGATCTTTACTTAAGCATCATGAAATACTCATACCATATGAAGGATTTTCAGATGTCTGACAAACAACAAACACACATGGATTTAGTGCATTTTAATCTTTTGAGAAGACAGTTTCTAAGATAATTTTCCAGAGGTCTCAGCCAGGAGCAGCTGACCACTCTGAGGAAAGTGAAAGGGATTACAAAAAAGCTAATTTTTAAAAGGAGATTTCACATAGAGATCACCCAGGTTACCATGACAACCAGTTTTTCCCCCCAAGTGTTATTTTTGTAGTCTTAAATTCATCGCTGAGGTCCTCTAAACACTGCATCAGTTAACACTCACTATAGTAGCCACATGATTTCATTATTTGCCCCTTTCGGTTCCCTTTAGTTCTCATCAAGAACTCAGTCCGTTCCTCCTCCTGGTTCTCATTCCCTGCCATTTCTAATCTCTTACTCTGATTCGTCCTCACCTCTTACTCTTCTGCCTTCAGCAGCACTTGAAAATATGTTGAGTGGTTTGGTTCTCACTACCAAGTTTTGGTTGTGGTTTTTGGACCCAAATTGAGAGGCATGGGAGGCAGAGGTGAGTTTTTGTAGATTTAATTAAATAAACACAGGTAATCCAAAAAAAAATCCAACTTAAACTGTAAAACAAACCAGAACCATGGAGACATCAAGGTAAAGAGCATGTGGAGCCAGGAAAAGGCGAGGAGAGACGATGTAAGACGAGGAACCAGCACTGAGGAACTGCACGAGGAGAGTATTTATGGGAGACTGAACAAAGAGAGGACTAACGAGCTGATTGGGAGCAGGTGTGAAGAGAGCTGTCAAGGAAGGAGCTAGGGAAAAGGAGACCAACACAAGAGGGCAACAAATAAAAACCTGAGAACTCAAATATATCCAGAAAGTACAACAAAATAGGAATAAAACTAGAAAACATGGAGCAAAGTAAAACATAACAGAACCAATACTGTGAAACTCACCTTAGTTTGCATGTCTCCTCACTTTGGCAGCAGGCCATGCAGTAGTCTCTCTGCACCAACATGGGTGAGGTTTCTTTACAGAGAATACTTGTAATTTACCGGGGTACAAACTACATAGAAATTGTAAGCTTGAAGTGGGATTGCTGTTATAACAAGATAAAGTATGAAAACTGAGTTTTTCCTCAATTCCAAAAATCAGCACTGTACTAGATACATCACTGACATTCAAAGTACTGCTGCTATGATGATATATTTTAATTTGATATATATTTGATGAAATCTTCAATGTTGAAGGGAGCAAGGTAATTTAAAATTTTACAAACCACAAAAAAAAAAAAAAAAAAAAAAAAACATTAAAAAGCTTTTGTTTTTCTTTAAATGTAAAGCACTGGAGATATTAAGGTATTAGTGGTGCTGTCATTGCATCACTTGTTGGTTTAGTTGAACTGCCATTGGTGCCTTAATCTAACCATTTTCAAATGACAAACTGAACAAAAAGCTTGGAGGATCCTTTCATAACCTGACTCTGCCTTAAAGTTCTCCAAAATCTCATACCAGACCTGCCTACTCAGTTCCTTGGTCGTGGTGCTGGTTGTTCTCTAATGTTCTCTATTTAATCTCTGAGATTAAATGGAGCTTTATTTTTTCATAAAACATTTTAAATACCATGTATTAAAACTCAATGATTTTCTACTTTAATTTCAAATCAAATGCATTAAGATGGCTGTGATATCATGTGCCAAGAAGTTAGAAAGCTATAAATATGTTTGCATGGAGTATTGTTTTACTGATCTAAACTTACAGTTTTTTTAAAAGGTGAGGTGGAAACCAACACAGAGTAAGCAGCAGTCATGTACTAACATTGCCTTGTTGTTTTCCGTAAATGTTCTAAATATGTGAAATGATGTAAGTGATACTTTATCAAAGACTATTTATGGATGTAAAAAGTGAGAACATTTCACATTTTTACATTTCAAAACTATTTTCACTATTGTTTTCCTGCTGACACTTTTACAGACAGAGCTAATGTGATTCTGCCAAACTCAGTCATGTGGATAAATGCATCTGATCTTTGCCTCTTTAGGTGTTATATACATCCGTTTCTGTTTTTTTTTTTTTTTTTATGCATGTTTTATTCTTTAATTGTTGGTAGAAGTAATGAAAGGGTTTTAACTGTTTGTTTTTGCTTTTGTTAGCATGCATCTTGCATCACCTGTAGATGTGCATGCAAATGTGTGTGTGTGTGTGTGTGTGTTTGTGTGTGTTTGTGTGTGTGTGTGTGTGTATGTGTGTGTGTGTGTGTGTGTGTGTGTGTGTGTGTGTGTGTGTGTGTGTGTGTGTGTGTGTGTGTGTGTGTGTGTGTGTGTGTGTGTGTGTGTGTG